>NC_079197.1:37840329-38140329 GCF_029499605.1 Hyla sarda | reverse complement strand
ACAGTGATTACGATGATAAATGTCTGGTGTGCATTGACACTAGCATGGGTTGCCATGCACATTAAGCATTTTTTGAATAAAAATTATACATCATTTTTAGTCTCCTAAAAATGCAAAAAATTATAAATAAAGATGTTAACAATGCATATATATATATATATATATATATATATATATATATATATATAAATATATATATATATATATATATATATATATATATATATACTTCTTTGCCATCCCAGCCAAGCATAGAGAGAAACATAGATAAAAAATTTAAGTAACAAGAGATACCATCACTGTAACAATCATAATCATGTTATCCCACATATTATTAACCACAGACTATATCTATCAAAGATAAATAGGTTTAGATGGTCATTAATATACGTGAGCAGTGCAGTGATAACATATACCAATGAACAAAGGATACAAAGTAAGTGTTTTGCAAACTTTTATCAACATAATCAGCGAATGAACATACTCACTGTCGATCTGCATCTAACAGAGAAGCAGAGAAGCACAGAACCGATTGCCGAAGCTTGAGCTTGTGTGTCATATATATTTGCAAGCTGGTATCGCATGCAATATGAAAAGATCAAATGGTAACACCCGGTTATTCCAAGGTAAGTTTGAGCAATTACCACACCCAGGCTAGGCTGGGGTGAAAAGCTTATTGAAAGATAGATACAGCATCGGCACCAGTTTATTATAAATAAACATGATTTTATAGATTTTGTGCTTTCTATTTTTTATATAGTTTGTTAATTGTAATTTATAATTATTAGATATAGTTTATAACTTTTTTTTATTTTTTATATTTTTTATTCATTTATTTTTTCATTACTTGTTTTGTAACTTATTGGATATAGTCTATGGCTTTTATGTTTAATTGTTAACATGATTATGATTGTTATAATGATGGTATCTCTTGTTACTTTAATTTTTTATCTTTGTTTCTCTCTATGCTTGGCTGGGATGGCAATGAAGTATATATATACATTGTTAACATCTTTATTTATTATTTTTTGTATTTTTTGCATTTTTTAGGAGACTAAAAATGATGTATAATTTTTATTCAAAAAACGCTTAATGTGCATGGCAACCCATGCTAGTGTCCATGCACACCAGACATTTATCATCGTAATCACTGTGTCTCTGAACGGCTCCATGATGATGCTGTTTCCGGGAAATGACATGAATAAAGAGGTGTGTCTTCAACCCTCAGTTTGTATATAAGACTTGCAGTGCTCAGTAGCACTTGCTCCATGACTAAGAACCAGACGGTTCGAAACGCGTCAGCGTTTCTACTCATCTTTTAACCTCGCTTTTTTCTTTTTCTCGTGGATTTTTGCTTTTTTAATGATTTGAATTAAAGGACTTTTATTCGAATTTTGGGAGCTGGAGTTTGCTTTTTGTCTTCTTCTTTAAGAGTCTCCTCTGTCCTCCACTCGTTACCTGTATTAATGGCACCTGTTTGAACTTGTTATCAGTATAAAAGACACCTGTCCCCAACCTCAAACAGTCACACTCCAAACTTCACTTTGGCCAAGACCAAAGAGCTGTCGAAGAACACCAGAAACAAAATTGTAGACCTGCACCAGGCTGGGAAGACTGAATCTGAAATAGGCAAGTAGCTGTGGGAGCAATTATTAGAAAATGGAAGAAATACAAGACCACTGATAATTTCCCTCGATCTGGGGCTCCAAGCAAGATCTCACCCCATGGTGTCAAAATTATTACAAGAACGGTGAGCAAAAATCCCGGAACCACCCGGGGGTGACCTATTAAATGACCTGCAGAGAGCTGGGACCAAAGTAACAAAGGCTACCATCAGTAACACCATTAAAGGGACCATCTGAAGTTTGCTAGAGAGCATTTGAATGATCCAGAAGAGTATTGGGAGGATTTCATATGCTCAGATGAAATCAAAGTAGAACTTTTTGGTAAAAACTCAACTCGTCGTGTTTGGAGGAGAAAGAATGCTGAGTTGCATCCAAAGACCACCTACCTACTGTGAAGCATGGGGTGAAAACATCATTCTTTGGGGCTGGTTTTCTGGACAAGGACAACTGATCCGTTTAAAGGAAAGAATGAATGGGGCCATGTATAAGATTTTGAGTGAAAACCTCCTTCTATCACCTAGGGCATTGCAAATGAAAGGTGGCTGGGTCTTTCAGCATGACATTGATCCCAAAGGCACTGCCCGGACAACGAAGGAGTGGCTTTTTAAAGAAGCATTTCAAGGTCCTGGAGTGGCCTAGCCAGTCTCCAGATCTCAACCCCATAAAAAACCATTGGAGGGAATTGAAAGTCCTTGTTGCCCAGCGACAGCCCCAAAACATCACTGCTATAGAAGAAATTTGCATGGAGGAACGGGCCAAAATACCAACAACAGTGTGTGCAAACCTTGTGAAGACTTACAGAAAACATTGCCAACAAAGGGTATATATAACCCTTTGGTATATATAACAAAGTATTGAGATTAACTTTTGTTATTGACTAAATACTTATTTCCCACCATCATTTGCAAATTAATTATTAAAAAAACAGACATTGTGATTTTTTGTTTTTTTTTCTCATTATGCCTCACATGGTTGAGGTATATGTGGTGTTGGGGTGTGAGGTGCAGGGTAGTTGCAGGGCAGATGTTATAGCCCAAGAGGCAGATGGTATTAAAGGGGTACTCCAGTGGAAAACACGTTTTTTCAAATGAACTTGTGCCAGAAAGTTAAACAGATCTGTAAATTACTACTATTAAAAAAATCTTAATCCTTTTAGTACTTATCAGCTGCTGTATACTCCACATGAAGTTGAGTTGTTCATTTCTGTCTGACCACAGTGCCCTCTGCTGACACCTCTGCCCGTGTCAGGAACTGTCCACAGCAGGAACAAATCCCCATAGCAAACCTCTCCTGCTCTGAACAGTTCCTGACATGGACAGAAGTGTCAGCACTGTGGTCAGACAGAAAAGACCTACACAACTTCATCTGGAGCTGGAAGGATTAATATGATTTAATTAAAGTAATGTACAAATCTGTTTAACTTTCTGGAGCCAGATGAAATGAAAAAATAGTTTTCACCGGAGTACCCCTTTAACCCCTTCTTGTCGTGACGCCAGAGCATGGTTTAGCCTTAACCACCTGAAGATAATATCGCTGATCCTGGGTTAGGCAGGGGCAATGGAGACACCAATGCCAGACTAAGGATAACAGCAGATTTACTGAGGCAAGACAGGTGATCTAGTCTTTGCAGTAAAGACAAATATCCCAGGGAGGTGACCAGTGACACAGGGGGACCTCGCAGGCTTGCTGGGACTTGCAGTCATTAGGCTGACTTTAGTGCAGGCCACGGTGGATACAGATGGACTTGACTTGACAGAGATGGTGACAGACAATAAGATTACTTGACTTACTGGTGACCGACTTGTGGCTTCAGGATTTTAGGCTTGAGGCCTCAAATGCTCTGAAAACAGACACTGAGATGACTGCACTGGACTTCAGTATACAGCAGAAGAGAGATTGTAGCCCCTCCCCCTGTTATATAGGGGATCTGTGCAAGGAGCCCATAGGTCACTTGGGGGGGTCACCTGGTCACTGGAGCCCTCTGGGTAACAATCATGTGATACAAACATTAAAGCAACAGTACATTAAATAAGGCAAACCTATATACATAATGATGGTATGCTGCAGGGGAGCCCTGGGGACATGCAAGGACTCTGTCTGACAGGGCAGTGGGACAGTACGGGGCCACATAATCCTGTACTGGGACATCACAAACTCCCCGACTTGAATAAAGTTGCCCTCGATGCCCAGTTCACGAGGGTGGAGAAACTAAATGGCCACAGGGGCCGCATGCAGTCCTGGAGCATTGCAATTAACGTCCATTTCCAGGCTGAACCTTTCTTACAATAAAATAAAGAGTTATTGTATAATGTTTATACACACTTTGAATACTTATAAACTTTTATGACTATTTTAGGAACATGATTCGATAACATTACACTTGACTAAAACACACTTTATGCAACTGTTGACACAATATAAGATGCATTTATGCTGCCGGAGGCTTTTTACCTAATGCCTTGACTACTGGGGTCCCTTGGCATAACACACTTTTCCCCAGAACACTAGATATATAATTTAGACTAGACATTTCTAGACATTTGTTACCTTTGATTGTTTGATCCGTTCATAGCAGGTAACAGGTATACCTTCTGGCCATGAAAGTATCCTGAGCACGAGGACACAAGAGAAAATACATTAGACATATGACAATTTATAGAGACATTAGTGCGGACTGTTTTATGGTTAGTGGCGTGCTATAGCCCTAGTGAAATGACAGATATATGTACATGAATATATATATATATATATATATATATATATATATGTACTCAGTGCCCCTATGTGTGATACTAATGGTTACTTGACACTTAATCTTTGTATCTTGCTGGCAGTTGGCCCTGTGTAGACCTTTGGGACCTACGCAGCACCACTTCTTGTGAATCAGGAACACTTCCTTTTTCGGGAGCCCTTGTCATGACTGGAGTTGTAGGGGATTTTGGTGATCAAATTCCAGAGTTGAAGCTGGTTCTAAACCATCAGGACTCGGGCTGGCTAGCAAAGACACTGTAGACCTGGAAAATGGGGTGTAGACTAGTGCCAATGGTGACAGAAATGGTGCTGGGGAGGTGACTAGGGTTGGTTGCACCGACCCCTGGGATGGCATGACACACAGAAGACTGCAGGTTGGCTGTTAGAGAACATGGGGACATCCATAGATGGGTGGATCCCCTCTCCTGGCACGTACTCCCTAGCAGGTCTAACATTTGGTGGAGGAGGTACAGGAGGTTCAGATAGGTCTTCTTGAGACATAACTTTATCTGGTTACGGTGGACAACTTGCGGCTACCCAGTTTTCTGGATCTCGTACACATCAGAGTCTGGGTAGGGTATGGCCATTATTGTGTATGGCTCCATTTCCCAAATGGAATCCAGCTTGTGGAACCTCGAACCTTGTCACCTAACTGAAGGGGTTTGGCGGAGGCATGACGGTTATAGTCTTGCTGTTGCTTTTGCTGAGCCTCGCCCATCTTTTTATTGACAATCTCTTTTGCTTCCTTGATTCTTCTTTTATGGTCAGAGACCCACTTCATGGAAGCTTGCAGAGAGTTATTGAAGGGACCTTGAAGTCCAAATGTTTGGTCCTTCGGCAGCTGCCCATACCGCCCCATGATCAGGTATCCTGTGGAACAATGGACCGTATTGCTATAAATTTCCAGCAACTCGCGCAATAATCAAGGCCACTCTTCATGTTTTGACACAGACACTGCTCGCATCATGGGGATAAAAACTTGATCACAGAGCCTGTTTCCTTGAGGGTGGTAAGCAGTAGTCTGGAGCTTCTTACAGGTGTGGAACTGACACATCTCCTGGAAGAGTTGGGCCTCGAAGGTCGTTCCTCGGTCCGTCAGGACAGACTCCAGGCAACCAAGGGTTTGCACTTAATTGGAATAGACAATCTGAGCCACTGTTTTGGCTGTAAGGTCTTTGACAGGCACTACGACAACCCAATTACAGTAGTGATCCACCATGGTGAGAGCATATGTGTACCCGAACCGGGTAGGAGACAACTTGACATGGTCTAGCACGACCAACTGGTTAGGCCTTTCACTCTGGATGGAATGGAGGGGTGCTCTTGCGTCCCGACTAATCATGGTATGCGTTGAGGACCATCGCTGCGTCCCTTTGGGAACCAGAATCTGATAAAGTCGATCTCAAGAGACAGTACATCGGCATTGCCATTTGATTTTCCACTTCTGTACTTGATGGTGAAGTTGTAGTTGGCCAATCTGGAGGCCCAACGCTGCTTGATGGCACCCAATTTGGCAGTATTCAGATGGGCCAAGGGGTTACTATCCGTGTAGACAGTGAATGGCGTGGCAGCCAAATAGTCCTTAAACTTTTCAGTCACCGCCCATACAAGGGCGAGGAGTTCAGCTTGAAGGAGCTGTAGTTTACATCATTCTTCTCTGATCCTCGCATGTTGTGACTGACATAGGCTTTCACTCGCTCTTGCTCTTCTTGGACTTGGGACAGGACAGCTCCCAGACCTTCAAAGCTGGCATCAGTATACAACTGGAACAGCTGACTGTAGTCTGGATGCGCCAGGATATGTGGTTCTGTCAACAGGTGTTTAAGAGCTCGGAATGCTGTGTCTTGCTCTTCGGCCCATTCAACAGGTAGTCTTCCACTGTAGTTCTCCTTCGCTGTATCCCTGAGAAGAGCTGTGAAAGGTTCTGAAATCTGGGCGAAGTGGGGAATGAAGCAGCGGTAGTAGCCGGCAAATCCCAGGAAGCTCCTGACATTTTTCACCGTGTGCGGGGAAGACCAGTTCTTGACAATCTCTGTCTTTTCAGGATTAGGATCGACTCCCTCAGCGCTGACAACATGACCTAGGTAGTGTACCTGAGGTTTAAGCAGATGACACTTTGACGGTTTGATCTTCAGCCCATGCTTGATCAGGACTTGGAAGACATCTGACCGATAACTCAGGTGCTTCTAGTAGGTCTTGCAATACACAATGACATCGTCCAGGTACAAAAGGACACTTTGAAAATTCAGATGGCCCAGGCACCACTCCATCAGACGCTGGAATGTAGCAGGGGCATTACATAGCCCAAACAGCATTACATTCTGTTAAGATGTCCCTTGACTCTAGAAGATACAGCTGGGCAACTTCTCACAGCTCGTACAAGGGGATGATCTTCCAGCTGCATAGGCTCCAGCAGGACTTCATAGTCCTTGTTCCTTACTCCAGGATGATAGTAACATAGTTCATAAGGTTGAAAAAAGACCAAAGTCCATCAAGTTCAACCTATAACCCTAGTGAGTCTCTACTGAGTTGATCCAGAGGAAGGCAAAAAACCCTCATACTAGAGGTAAAAATTATTTCCTGACTCCAAATATGGCAGTCAGAGTAAATCCCTGGATCAACGTTCTGTCCCTATAAATCTAGAATCCATAACATGTAATGTTATTAATCTCCAAAAATGCATCCAGACCCCTTTTGAACTCTTTTACCGAGTTCACCATGACCACCTCCTCAGGCAGAGAATTCCACAGTCTCACTGCTCTTACAGTAAAGAACCCCCATCTGTGCTGGTATAGAAACCTTCTTTCCTCTAAACATAGAGGATGCCCCCTTATTATAGATACAGTCCTGGGTACAAATAGATAGGTCTCTGTGTTGGGTTGTAGGGTCACCGACCTGATATCTTGGGCTCGTACTCTGCAGATTTCACCTTGTTGGTTGGCAAACTTTTGCTTCGCCTGTAGAACTTTCAATTGGTGCTGTGCAGCCCGCTGGCCTGAGAGAAACATGCATTGGAGAGAGGCATGCAAGAAATCTACAATTTCAGAGAAACAGTTTTTCATGATATTCATCCCAGTATAAACTCAGCAGACCCTTTATCAGACACATTAGTTGCAATCACTCCCTGTACATGCTTCCCCAACTGGATGGTTGGCTCCCAATATCCATGTCTGGATATTGCTTTCCCTTTAACTGCCACTATTCTAAAATCAACCTCATCGAGTTCACACAATAAACTGTCATTTTAGTGCGTATAGAAAACATTTTTAGGTATAGTAAACACTTACGACCCTGTATCAATCAGCGCCTCCAATTGTACAGCTTCTGCAATAATCTTTACATAGGGGCCGGAGGGGACATAAAGTGAGTGTTCTGACTTAGGTCGTTCAGGGTTTGGACCTGATGACTGTTTTCCTGAGAGCCGGTCCGCAACCTCAGGGGAAACCCGATTAAATCCCAACACTGCATTGTCCAATGTCCCGGTTTATTGCAATAAGTACAAAAGGGTCTTTGAGTCCCCGAGGGCCTATTAGATGGAGGATTGCAGGGGAGCAGTAGCAGGTTTCCTAGGCATGCACGGTTCACTGTCAGGTGGAACGGCTCGGGTGGCAAGCTCCTTCACCACCTAAGTCAATTGTGCAATGTCTTGCTCGACACTCTGTAATTCTGAGGCTGTAGTAACCGGCAAGGTAGGTGGCACTGGGGTGGGGGCCGGTGTTGGTGGTGGCATGTGCCTAGCTACCGCTTCTAGTGGCTCTGGGACAGGTGCGCAAACTAACTCTTACTCAGTCCCGGACTCTATGACTTGAATAGCAAGTCTCTTAAAAGTGGACAGACTGGGGTTTTGGACTGCTAACATACTCAACTGGGTTTTGCCCCACTTATTATGAGCCCCATCGATAAACCTATCCATCAATACCTTGTTGCCCTGCTCGGGAGTTATGCCATCTAGTTTTTGAACAGTCTCTAGGGCATTCTGTAGGGCTACGGCATAAGCTCTTAAAGTCTCACCTGGCTTTTGTTGCCTCTCATACAACCGGAGACGTACCTCTCATGGTGAATGTGACTCAAATACCTGGTAGAGTCCTTCAAAGATTTGCTTTACAGTCACCATCTCGGAGGTGGGTTAGGAAGGAAAGAATAAAAGGCAAATAAACTCTGGATCTTCTACTTGAAATCCCTCAGGGTGAAGGGTTCTCCATTATAGGTGGGGAGGGCAGGAATCCCCATGAATACCAGTGCTGACGCTGGAACACCCAGGTTGTTGATGTGGACTGCAGGTAGGACTGGCAGCAATCTGGGCACTCGGATGCAGTTCAGACTAGTGGGGAGGACTTGTGGTTTATGGTAAATGGCTCACACCCGTCTCCTGTTCGTAGAATGCCAAAAAGTTATGGTGTCGGGGTGTGATGTACAGGGTTGATGCAGAGCAGATGTTATGGCTCAAGGGGCAGAACGTATTAACCCCTTCTTATCGTGACGCCAGGGCGTGGTTTAGCTTTAACCACCCGAAGGTAATGCCGCTGATCTTGGGTTAGGCAGGGGCAATGAAGACACCAAAGACAGGTGATCTAGTCTTTGCAGTACAGCCAAATATCCCAGGGAGGTGACCAGTGACACAGGGGGGCCTGGCAGGCTTCCTGGGACTAGCAGTAGTTAGTCTGACTTTAGTGCAGGCCATAGTGACTACAGATGGACTTGACAGAGATGGTGACTGACAATAAGATGTCTTGACTTACTGATGACCAACTTGTGGCTGCAGGACTTTAGGCTTGAGGCCTTCAATGCTCTGGGCACAGACACTGAGACGACTGCACTGGACCTCAGCATACAACAGAAGAGAGATTGCAGACCCTCCTCTTGTTATATAGGGGGCTGTGCAAGGAGCCCATAGGTCACTTGGGGGGGGGGGTGTCAACTGGTCACTGGAGCCCTCTGGGTAACAATCATGTGGTACAAACATTAAAGCAACAGTACATTAAATGAGGCAAACCTATATACATTATGGGGTTATGCTGCAGGGGAGCTACAGAAAGCTAAACAGATTTGTAACTTACTTCTATCAAAAAATCTTAATCCTTTCAGTACTTATGAGCTGCTGAAGTTGAGTTGGTCTTTTCTCTCTAAGTGCTCTCTGATGACACCTATCTCGGGAACTGTCCAGAGTATAAGCAAATCCCCATAGCAAACCTCTTCTACACTGTGCACTTCCCGAGACAAGCAGAGATGTCAGCAGAGAGCACTATTGCCAGACAGAAAACAGCAACTCAACTTCAGCAGCTGATAATTATTGGAAGGATTAAGATTTCTTTATAGAAGTAATTTACAAATCTAGAAGAAAAGAGCAGTAATCAGCTCACCTGGAACCAAGGTGCATGGCAATCCTCAATATGAACAGCATACAAGTGGAACAACAGCCAGCACCTGTTAAAACTTGACATTTATTAAATTCATTAAAAGTCCATATGGATAGCAGTGAAGGAACACGGAAAATTGAAATCCAGGCAAAACTTGGAGAATTACTTCATAGCCGACATGTTTCAGGCTCAATGGCCTTTAGTCATGGCATACATGTTTATACATAAGTCTCACTTTTTACACTGACCAGAGTACCTGCCTCTCCACCCCCCCCCCCCACATAGCACAATGCACAAGTTCAATTACAAAATTCAGTGTGACTAAAATCAACAAAACACATGAAATAAAAACAAAAGAAAAAGAAAAGACAAAAAAACCCTCAATAATGCAGTATCAAATCTGTCCTATTGTTAAGACCATGTGGCTGTATACTATTCAAAAGATATATCCACATCGTCTCTTTATTCCGGTGACATTGCACAAGATCACCACCCCTTTTAGATGGTATTATTTTTTCAATCCCTGAGAATCTAATGGAAGAAACATTGCCTTGATGCTTGACAAAAAAATGTTTAGAGACATTGGACATACTGCTGGTAAAAGGACCAGCAGCATGTCTGATGTGTTCCTGTATACGTTTCTTTAATTTTCTCTTGGTGCTTCCTATATAATTCACACAGCATTCAGTACAAGTGATCTTATACACTAAGTATTCGCTATTGCAATTAATGAATGTTTTCACATGATGTTTAATGTTATCCACTGTACCCTCAACACTTAAACATTTTTCAGCAAATTTGCACACAACACATCTTGACTTTGAACATTTGTAAAAACCTTTAGTGGTTAGCCAGGACTCCCTGGGCTTGACATCACTAACCAAACTAGGTGAAAGCATGGATGTTAGTGTCGGTGCCCAGCGACTAGAAAAACACACCCCTCCTTTTAGTACTCGGTCCAAATCAGGATCGCATGATAACATAGGTAAATGTCGTCTAATAATATTCTTAACCTGATTAAATTCACAACTGTAAGTCGTTACAAATGTCATAGTTTTATCCTGTTTAGATTCAACTCGTACCTTATCAAGAAGTTTGGAGCGATCCATAGGATCTACTTTTCTCCGTGCCTTGTTCAGTGTCCACCATGGATATCCTCTAAATCTAAGTCTGCTGCATACCTTTTCTGCTTCCCCCAGGTACACATCATTGTTTGAGCTGTTCCGCTTGGTCCGTATGAGTTCCCTCACAGGTATGCTCTCAATGGTCAACCCAGGCACACCATTGAGAGCATACCTGTGGGGGGAACTCATACGGACCAAGCGGAACAGCTCAAACAAGGATGTGCACCTGGGGGAAGCAGAAAAGGTATGCAGCAGACTTAGATTTAGAGGTTATCCATGGTGGACACTGAACAAGGCACGGAGAAAAGTAGATCCTATGGATCCTATAGATCCTCTCCGTGTTCCTTCACTGCTATCCATATGGACTTTTAATGAATTTAATAAATGTCAAGAATTGTATTATTTACTGAGTGAAGGGAAGCAGAAAGGAAGAGTTCAGTAACAGTTTAAGAAAATAAAACAAGTACACAAAATTAGTCTTAACTCTTAGATCTTACTTAGGCTTTGGTTAAGCCTGCTTAAATACACGGTTTTGTTTTACGTTCTCCTACTTTCCAGTCTTTGAGCTCATTATTTGTAATGTGTCTGTCATGATGACCAAAAGCTGTAAAAGTAAACTGTGATTTGAACATGTCAACTAGAGCTGAATAAATGTTTATCATCTCCATTGATTCTCCATGAGTCACAGTGAATCTTGAATATAGCAAACCATTTTTCTTCTACTGTATACAGATGAGCAAATACAAAGAACATTCTAATACTGTAGGTCATTACGGCTCTGTCTAACACACAATACCATTGTGAAATGCTTGTTTAACTATTGCATTATTAATAAATTGTTTGTGCATTGGTGGGAACTATAACTTCAAAGTTACATTTTCATTATCCAGGGTAGACGGAGAGTATTTTTTATTAATCATTTGGTTCCTATTTGTATTATCAAGGGTAGACTGAGAGTATTTTTATTGATAATTTTCTTTCTACTTAAATTATCCATGGTAGACTGAGAGTATGTTTTTATTGTTCATCTGCTTACTATTTACAAAATGAAACAACTTGCTAAATCATTTGCATTACCAATGTCCTACTATTTTGCTGTTGTAGAGTCTGTGCAATATGTTTACACAGCTGGCTATGCTGCTGCTTTCTTCTCTAAAAGTTCAGATACCAGAAAGAGAGGAAAACATCCAAGTCTTTAGGGAATGCAGATCACACAGGCTGTACTGTATTAATGCATTTATAGGGAGCCTACTGGATGTACAGAACTCACATCCACCATGAAAATAAACTCATGAAAATAATCTGATACTAGGAATAGGTTAAAAATTGCATATCATGGTAATAAAGGAAGTCTTTAAGGTTTCAGCTTTAAAATAAAGTAAATATTTCTTTCCATGTCATTTTGGTGCACAGCCTCTGTTCATAGGCTGTATATGGCACTGCATCTTAGCTCCATTAACTTAAAGAGGTACTCCACCCCAGACATCTTATCCCCTATCCAAAGGATAGGGGATTAGATGTCTGATTGCGTGGGTCCCACCGCCGGGAAACCCCACAATCACTGTAGTGCCACTGGGCGATGTCGGGGACGGGGCGATGTAGGGGACAGAGCATCGCTACGTCACGGCTCCGCCATAGTAACATCACACCCTGCCCCCTTAATACAAGTCTATGGGAGGGGGCGTGGTGATAGCCCCCTCCCATAGACTTTTATTGAGTGGGCGGGACATGATGTCACAATGCTCCGTCCGCTGCATCACCCCGTCATCACTCACAGAGCAGATGCAGAATGGTGGTTTAGTGGTTAGTATTATTCCCTTGCAGCACTGGGGTCCCAGGTTCAAATACCACTAAGGGACAGCATCTGCTACAAGTTGGTATGTTCTCCTACTGTTTGTGTGGGCACTCTGGTTTCCTCCCCCCATTCCAAAAATATACTGATACGTGAATTTAGATTGTGAAAAAATGATTATTATTCCAGTTTATGGATATGGTTTCTGATGAAACAGCAAACTTTCTTTCTAGTCCCTGCAAACCTTTTAATAGTCATAATAATGTGGATTGGAGAAACTCTTTTCATATGCTTTTTTCAGGCTTTTTATGAAGTGCTCTAATGACATAAAGGGCTGCAGCCACCACTGTCCCAGGGTCCTTCCCTAATACTTGAATTGTTTTGCACATGGGAATTGGGCACTTCTCCATCTTGACATACAAATAATTCAGCTCTGTTTATTCCAGGATCAGGGTAAGCCAGGGTTGGACTCTCCCATTAAAGTACCAGAGGTCTAGCAGAAGGCAACCCCATTTTAAACTGAATTTTAAACCAGTCCCTAGATATTCTACTCAAGTAGTGGACCCTCACAATAATTACCTCTGGTAGGAACAAAGTTTTAAGTCCAACACTGGAGGAATCCAAATACCATGAACATCACAACTATGTGCTGTGAAGTTACTACCTGTAACAAAGAGGTTGTAGTGCAGTGATCGAGGTTCATAATCTACAGTATGCACAGTAGTAAAATGATTTCATTTTTAACAAACACTTTTGTGACAAAACATGCTCCACTTAAGGGATGTGCCCAGACATTTTGGGGGGCAGGGCTCAAGTTTCAAATTTTTTTTATATAAAAAAAAATGTTTGTAATAACCTTACAAATCTTAACACTATACAATTTCTAAGAACCTCTGGCAGTCATGTCACCTGAATGGGACCCTGCATCACCCCATGGAGTTCCAAATGCTATCATAAGCTTTGATTGCAGCATTTAGGGTGGGGTCATACATAATGGCTCTGCTGATGACCAACCCTAGAGTGAACCCCGGCCTGGTGTCCATGTGTCCGCTCGTAGGAGCAAACCGTTGCAATGAGTACACACACAGGGATCTGTGAGACTGTAGTAAACTGCACGCATGCGCCCACTATCTGCCTAGCTCAGGGATCCAAGGAGCGGCTGTGATGTCTGTGAGCAAATTGCACATGCACGCTCAGTTTACTACAGTCGCACAGATCCCTGTGTGTGTTCATTGCAGCGGATTGCTGCTACATGCGGACACACGGGCACAGGCAGGGGGCTGACTCTAGGGTTGCTCATCGCCATATCTGCAGCACACAAAAAAATGCTGCGGATCCGTTACATGTGACCCTACCCTAAAAGTGTTAATGCTGGACATTGGCGTGATTGCTGATGTTAAGCATTAGCTGCGAGTCCTGGACACTGACATCAGCCATTACTCACCAGCTTTGTAGCAAGCTCAGCTCCTGAGCTCGCATGAAAGTCTCTTTGCGAGCACACAACATAAATGTATGTAGTGTGTTGTTAAGGAGTTGACTCAAAAAGCCGAGTCCAAACACTAACAACTTTTAAAAACAAGATATATACTGCAGTGGTGGGCACAATAGCCCTACTGCACTCACCTGTGTCTATCTAAAAGAATATAAATATACATATATATATATTTATAAACAGTGACCCCTCAATAATAAATAACTTTGCACAGTGCACACACATGATGGGAAACAGGGAAGGAATCACCTCAGTAAAACAGCAAGCTCATTCAGGCTTAAAACTCCTCCACACACCAAGGTGGCATGACCAGCCGAATGACCACTGGCAGAGGGGATTTGGGTCAGAACCTGGCTGCAGCAGCTACTGTCATGGAGACACGCACGCACCTGAGAGCGTTAAATTTTTTTTTTAAAAATAGTTGATTCTTTACCCCAAATCCCTCTTACTTATAGCTTGCCTAGCGTACGTAATGTTGTGATCAATTTTCTGAAAAGTGACAAACTGCAGCACTATGCACAATAGGAATTTTTTTCAATTGACATGTATTTCAAATTTGCCACTTAAAGGCCGGAACAAGGCACCATTCTCACCACATATCATTATTTGGAGCATCATGCTGGGCCTTGCATTAGAGTCTGGACAAGAGCTGCTCTGGGAACAGAGTAGAAATCTCTATCTCATATACACTGCTCAAAAAAAATAAAGGGAACACTAAGATAACACATCCTAAATCTGAATGAATGAACTAATCGTATGAAATACTTTCGTCTTTACACAGTTGAATGTGTTTACAACAAAATCACACAAAATTATCAATGGAAATCAAATTTATTAACCCATGGAGGTCTGGATATGGAGTCACACCCAAAATCAAAGTGGAAAACCACACCACAGGCTGATCCAACTTTGATGTAATGTCCTTAAAAAAAGTCAAAATGAGGATTAGTAGTGTGTGTGGCCTCCATGTGCCCGTATGACCTCCCTACAATGCCTGGGCATGCTCCTGATGAGGTGGCGGATGGTCTCCAGAGGGATGTCCTCCCAGACCTGGACTAAAGCATCTGCCAACTCCTGGACAGTCTGTGGTGCAACGTGGTGATGGTGGATGGAGCGAGACATGTTATCCCAGATGTGCTCAATCGGATTCAGGTCTGGGGAACGGGTGGGCTAGTCCATAGCATCAATGCCTTCCTCCTGCAGTAACTGCTGACACACCCCAGCCACATGAGGTCTAGCATTGTCTTGCATTAGGAGGAACCAAGGGCTAACCGCACCAGCATATGGTCTCACAAGGAGTCTGAGGATCTCATCTCGGTACCTAATGGCAGTCAGGCTACCTCTGGCAAGCACTTGGAGGGCTGTGTGGCCTCCCAAAGAAATGCCACCCCACACCATTACTGACCGACCGCAAAACCAGTCATGCTGGATGATGTTGCAGTCAGCAGAACGTTTTCCACGGCATCTCCAAACTAATGTCACGTACGTCACATGTGCTCAATGTGAAACTGCTTTCATCTGTGAAGATCACAGGGCACCAGTGGTGAATTTGTCAATCTTGGTGTTCTCTGGCAAATGCCAAACGTCCTGGATGGTGTTGGGCTCTAAGCAAAACCCCCATCTGTGGACGTCAGGCCCTCATACCACCCTCATGGAGTCTGTTTCTCACCGTTTGAGTGGACACATGCACATTTGTGGCCTGCTGGAGGTTATTTTGGAGGGTTCTGGCAGTGCTCCTCCTGCTCCAACTTGCACAAAGGCGGAGGTAGCGGTCCTCCTGCTGGATTTTTGCCCTCCTACGGCCTCCTCCTTAACGTCTCCTATGTACTGGCCTGTCTCCTGGTAGCGCCTCCATGCTCTGGACACTACGCTGACAGAGACAGCAAACCTACTTGCCACAGCTCGCATTGATGTGCCATCCTGGATGAGCTGCACTACCTGAGCCACTTGTGTGGGTTGTAGACTCCGTCTCATGCTACTACTTGAGCGAAAGCACCGCCAGCATTCAAAAGTGACCAAAACATCAGCGAGGAAGCATAGGAACTGAGAAGTGGTCTGTGGTCATCACCTGCAGAATCACTCCTTTATTGAGCGTGTCTTGCTAATTGCCTATAATTTCAACCTATTGTCTGTTCCATTTGCACAACAGCATGTGAAATTGATTGTCATTCAGTGTTGCTTCCTGAGTGGACAGAGTGATTTCACAGAAGTGTGATTGACTTGAAGTTACATTGTGTTGTTTAACCCCTTAAGGACCACGGGTTTTTCCGTTTTTGCACTTTCCACTTCAATTTTGCACCTAAAAATCCACATGATGGCTTATTTTTTGCGCCACCGATTCTACTTTGCAGGGACATCAGTCATTTTGCCCAAAAATCTACGGAAAAACGGGGAAAAAAAATCATTGTGCAACGAAATTGAAGAATAAATGCCATTTTGTAACTTTTGGGGGCTTGCGCTTCTACGCAGTACATTTTTCGGTAAAAATGACAACTTCTCTTTATTCTGTAGGTCCATACGGTTAAAATGATACCCTACTTATATAGGTTTCATTTTGTCGTACTTCTGGAAAAAAATCATAACTACATGCAGGAAAATGTATACGTTTAAAATTGACATATTTTGACCCCTATAACTTTTTTATTTTTCTGAGTATGGGGCGGTACGAGGGCTAATCTTTTGTGACGTGATCTGAAGTTTTTATTGGTACCATTTTTGTATTGATTGAACTTTTTGATTGCTTTTTATTAATTTTTTCATGATATAAAAAGTGACCAAAAATACGCTATTTTGTACTTTGGAATTTTTTTGCGCGTAATCCATTGACCGTGCGCTTTAATTAATGATATATTTTTATAGTTCGGACATTTACGCACGCGGCGATACCACATATGTTTATTTTTATTATGTTAATATATTATTTATATGGAATTTGGGGAAAAGGGGGTGATTTAAACTTTTAATAAGGAAGGGGTTAATGTGTGTGTGTTAAACTTTTTTTAACTTTTTTTTTTTTTTTTATAAATTTTAGTCCCCTTAGGTGACTTTTAGGAGGAATCATTAGATTCCTCATACAGATCACTATGGTTGTATAGAACCATAGTGATCAGTGTGCTCTGCACTCGAATGATAAAGCCTGGCCCTGCTGTGCTGCGCTGCGTGCTGCTGTGCTACGGAGCCGCTGTGGAGGGAGAGGTAAGCTCTCAGGCTACCTCAGCAGTGGATCGCCCCCCCCCCCCGGGCGATCGCGCTGCGGGGGGGCGATCCACCCCATTGGACCACCAGGGACTGGATACAAGCACCTTTAGACGCCGCTGTCAACTTTGACAGCGGCGATCTAAAGGGTTAATAGCCACCCGTGGCAATCGCCGCATGTCGGCTATTAACACCGGCCCCCAGCTGCAGGAATCAGCTGGGGCCCAGGCGGTATGATGCGGGCTCGAGTCAGGAGCCCGCGTCATACCCGGTTAAGGGCCATTGGACGTGTATAAACGTCCATGGTCCTTAAGAGGTTAAAGGGTGACTGTCATTAAAATTTACTTTTGCTATTGCACTCCTTATGGTAAATAAAAAATATTTCTAATATACTTTGTTTTAAAAAATGAAGTTTTCTATGTTTTATTTGCGCTTAAAAAAGCTCAAGAGCACATTTTCCCCCATCTTGTGCTCCTCTCACACTTAAAGGGTAGCTCGGTAGCTCCCACCATCCTATTTTTTATTTTTTTGCTAGCCCTCCCCCCCCACCCCCCGCTACGGCACTAGCCTGTTCCCTCCTCCCCGCCCCGCATACCCCGTTCCCTCATTACACTTGCAGTTACTGCAGAGTTCGGCAGCGGGCGTGCAGGGACAGCGGCAGCAATGAGGCGGCGGCGATGTGCGGGAGGAGTGGCCTCCCAGCCAGTGGCCGGGGAGCCAATGCACTCGCTCCCGCCTGTCTGATTGACAGGCAGGGAGCGAGTGCAGCCTAACTGAAAAAGGACTGATTGCCACTCCAAAATCAGTCCTTTTTCAGTGGCCGGTTTTGAAATGTAAATTAAACCTTTTTAATGAAAAAAAAATAATAAAAGTATATTAGAGATATGTTGTAGTACATAAGTACTGCAACATATCAAAAAATAAAGTTGGTGACAGTGCCCATTTAACTGCCGTATGCTGTTGGTTGGACAACCCCCCCCCCCCCCCCAGCACTCCAGGCTGCACTTCCTGTATTTGGGCTTCGGTCCTAAGTCTGTGTATAAGATGGGGGAAAATGTACTCTTGAGCTTTTTTAAGCACAATTAAAACATAGAAAACTTTTTTTTAACAAAGTATATTAGAAATATTTTTTATTTACCATAAGGAGTACAAAAGCAAAAATGTGTTTTAATGAGAGTTACCATTTAAGTGTTCCCTTTATTTTTTTGAGCAGTGTAAATAGCGATATGCCACCTTGATAACGGTGCCTCATTTTGGTGTTTAAACGCTGAAAAGGAAATACAAAAAGAGTATTGTGCACCTATTGCGGCATCTAAGTCATTATTTCTATATATTTATTAGAGGTACGCTTTAATAAAAAATATTAATGGTAAATACAAAAAGAAAACAATACAAACACATATATATATGTGTGTTCAAAGAGGTGTTAGATGTTTGGAGAGGTAACGGTTTTGGAGAGGAGAGGGGGAATTCGAAAAGTGGTGAGGATTCAGAGAGAGAAAGACATATAAAAGTATACACATAAACAGCCATTTATTCCCGAAAATGAAATATATACACTCATACACTCACACTATATGCCAGTGTTACCTGAAAATATGGGGAACCCTATGCGTTTTTTTTTATTTAAATAAAAAAAAAAGAAAAATGCATAGGGTTCCCCGTATTTTCATTCTCAGCACAATACCAACCAAACAGCAACAGCCTAACGTTACCAGAGTGGGCGAGGACCATTGTTACTGGCCCTCCCCAGCCTAAATAATGCCAGCCTGTTACCGCCTAGGTCCAGGAGCGCCATTTTTGACGCTCCGGGCCTGTTGGTACCGGCTCTTCCCAGCACCCCTGTGGCGGTGGGTACCGGGGTAATAATTGGGGGTTAGCGCTAGCTGTTTTTGGGGCTAGCACTAAGCCCTGGCCTAGTAATGGATTCCGTCAATGAGACAGCTTCCACTACTAAGCCTGAAAATTCAATAAAAAAAAACACAACACATTGGAAAAATTATTTTATTTAAAAAAACACTCCCGCACAGCCCTCGTTAACCATTTTATTAAAAGAAAAAAAATAATAATCCGCCGTAATCCATCGAATCCGCAGTAATCCTCTGCATACACGGATCTGAAAAGAGAAGAAAAAAAAACACAAAAAAAATGGTTATGACATTTTTGGCGCTGTCCGCTGGGGAGAGCACCCATGATGGAATGTCTACCCAAACAGGGAGCCACCAATTGGTGCAAAACTACAACTCCCAGCATGCCCAGACAGCTTTTGGCTGTCTGGCCATGCTGGGAGTTGTAGTTTTGCAACAGCTGGAGTCTCCCTGTCTGGGTAGACACTGCCAGAAGGGTCTGTTCACATTATACAAAACGGACAATGTGAACAGAGCTTCAGATTAACTAGCCTTGTTCTCTTCTGTAGCTCCGCCCCTAATGACGTCATCACTAGTGGGCGGAGCTACACGGACCTGCCGGGACTCGAGGGAAGTAAGCTGGACTTCCTCTTCTGTATACACTGTATACATCTATCTATAGATAGCTGTATATAGTGTATACCGCCCAAAGGGTTAACCTACACTGTCCAGCAGTGTAAGTTAACTCTTCCCTTGCTGGGCTTGCGCATAGCGCACAGCTCAGCAAGGGGTTAAGTGAGCCAGCAATGTGTATACTGTATACACATTGCAGGCTTACTGTAAGTTCTTGCTGGGCAGTAGATATACGATGTATACCTACGGCTCAGCGTCAGCTGTTCTCCCGGCTCTGTAGCCCTGAGAACAGCTGATCCCGACATTCACATCAGGAGGATCACAGCGGGTGTCAGGAGGAGTGACATCCCTGGGATCTGTCCCTTACTGCAGGTACTAATACTCCCAACATGGAGCACACTCTGCTCCATGCTGGGAGCTGTAGTACATGCATTAATAGACATATTGCAGAGAGTGTAACTTCTGACACCAGCTGCAAACTGTCTATTAATGCAGGTACTACAGCTCCCAGCATGGAGCAGAGTGTACTCCATGTTGGGAGTAGTAGTACTTGTAGTAAAGGAAAGATCACTGCGGGTATCACTCCTGACACCCCTGTGATGCTCCTGTATAATATATGGATGCGGCGGCCGCTCCCCTATGGTCCCTTGCACGGCCTATTTCTCACAGAGAGCTGTGATTGGCTGGAACCATCTGGCCAATCACAGCTCTGCGGGAAATATGAATATGTGTATATATACATGAGTGCAGGGGACCATAGAAGAGCGGCCTCCGCATCTATACATTATACAAGAGGATCGCAAGGGACCCCGGCGATCTGTCAATTAGTACAGGTAACTACTACTCCCATCATGGAAGAGTGTGTTCCATGCTGGGAGTAGAAGTACTATCTAAAAAATGTTTTTTAAAAAAAAGTGAAAAACACGCACACACATTTTTATTATTGTCGGCTACATTTTTAGGGCTTTACCCGCTCACATAAATTTATCCCTGTTTAAAAATGAATAAACATTTCATAATAAAAAAGATACATTTCGTTCGATGCAATTTTTTCCATCACTAGTGTATCTTTTTTATTATGATTTTTTTATGGTACCCTACGAAATTTTAATAAAAAAGATATCTCCATAATTTTTTAGGATCACTAAAGTCCAAAAAAGAATAAAAAGATTTACCGAATGTACCCGAATACCGAATATATCCGAAAAATCAAACTGTATCTGTATCCTTTTTATTATCTTTGTTATCAGAATGAATTCTTTACGTTCGTTTACGGATAACGAATGCATTCGTTATTTACAGCATTGTGTTCGGGAAATAACAAATGCATTTGTTAGTTTGCTATTCGTATTATCGTGGCTATTCGGAAATGTTCAAAATATGTTTTCGTGCATTCGGATCGGTCCGAATGCCCGAAAACGGTAAAAATCGGTAAATTAGACATTCGTGCCGAACCGAATTGCACATGTCTAGAAGTAATTTACAAATCTGTTTAACTTTCCGGAGCCAGTTGATATATAAAAAAAAGTTTTGGCCTGGAATACCCCTTTAAGGACAAATTTTCGTTTTTGCACTTTTATTTTTTCCTCCTTCCCTTCTAAGAATCATAACGCTTTCAGTATTGCACCTACAGACCCATAATAGGGCTTGTTTTATGCGTCACCAATTGTAGTTTGTGATGGCATCACTTATTTTATAATATAACCTGCGTCAAAAAAAAAAAAAATTGTGGGATGAAAAAAAAAACTTGTAAAATAACTTGTAAGTTTGGGAGCTCTCGTTTCTACGCAGTGCACTTTTCGGTAAAGATGACCTTATTTTTATTCTGTAGGTCCATACGGTTACAATGATACCCAACTTATGTAGGTTTTATTTTATTACTTAAAAAAATATATAAACTACATTCACCAAAATTAGTATGTTTAAAATTGGGATCTTCTGACCCCTATAACTTTTTTATTTTTCCACATGGTATGAGGTATGAGGGCCATCGTTTTTAGTTTTTATCGGTACCATTTTTGTTTTTATGGAACTTTTTGATTGCTTTTTATTAATATTTTTTGTTATTTTTTTACATGTACGCCATGCAGTTTAGCTAACCTATAATAGTTCGGACATTTACACATGCGGCAATACCACATATGATTATTTTTTATTCTTTAATACATTATTTTATAAAAAAAAATGGGAAAAGGAGGGTGATTTTTTATTAAATTATTTCAGCCCCTATATGGGCCTACGACATGCAATCTTCTGATTGCTTACACTGATCAATGATTATGCCATATCATAGCATTGATCAGTGTTCTCAGCGCTCTGCTGCTCCTGCCTGCTGAGCAGGCATACAGCATTAGATCGCCGATCGGCGATTTTGTCGCGATAGTGCCGATCATTTACACTGAGCTGCCAGGATTTTTTTTACTTTTGCTTTAGACGCTGCAATCAACTTTGATCGTGACGTCTAAAGGGTTAATGCCGGGACAGTGTGGGATTTTGCAGTACCTTCTGTATGTTC
Organism: Hyla sarda; assembly: GCF_029499605.1. NCBI lineage: Eukaryota > Metazoa > Chordata > Amphibia > Anura > Hylidae > Hyla > Hyla sarda. The sequence goes on along the minus strand of NC_079197.1, from coordinate 38,117,998 downwards.
TGAGACCTCCTCCTCTCCTGTCCATTCAAGACTGAAAACCTCCCACTCCTGCATATTTTTTTTTATCAAGTCTTGTGGGACCCACGGGGTCTCAATCCCCTTGCAGTCCTCTAGTCTAAAATTCTAGTCTAAAATTCTTGGGACCATGACAACCAATCTAGGCCCCAAGAAGCTATGAAGCCGACTATTTCCTATGTACAGAAACATTTGAATGATTCTGTAGTTCACCTTCAGCCTAGTGATCTGACTGTTGTCTATCTAAGAGTGGATAATTGTAAAACAATGTACAGCTTTGTGAATTATTTACATTTTAGCCAATTCTTCTGAGTAATAGGCTATTATGTTGATGAAATTCTGTTTCTGTTTAATTGTATGACTTGAAATTTTTTTTTGTTATTTCTAGTTTTAGCTATTAGTATTAATGTTCTTAAAAAGAATAATAACATTGGAGCAGCAAACTTCTCCTGTTTTATATATGTCAGTAGCAGCGCTGGTCAAGCTCTCACTAAACTGAAACATTAATGTATTCCAAAAAAATTAACCAGAATTTCTTCTCAACTAGACTTTCTAAGCCAAAGTTAACAAAAAAAAAAAAAAAAAAAGCTGGCAATGCATAATTATGTCAACATAATAAAGTGATGCTAAAACACACAAACCGTTTTTATTCTTTCAGTTAACATGATCCCAGAAAAGAGCGGAGGACAAACATTAAGCTTATTACAGAGGCCGCATGCAGTAAATTAGCCATGAACTATGAAAACAGTAGGCGTCACATAAACACTTATCTTTCAGCAGTTGTTTTTATAATATCTAGGATGACAGTGATGCAGCCAGAATGCTGGGTATTCAGGAACCTCGGAATTGTTAAGACAACAGAATAGAAACAAATGTTATAAGGCTCAAGTTAAAGAAAAGTTAAGACGTTTAAATAGTCATCTCCATAGATGAGGATTAATGGGTAGCGACTGCACTTCATTAAGTCCAAAATAGCTAGCACAAAAAATGTTTTAAACATAATGGGGGAGATTTCTCAAAGGATTTAGACTGGTTTTTCCTGTCTAAATTTGTTGCACAGAAAGTCGCAGTCTAAATATGTGCGACTTTTTTGCGACTTTAGCTCTAGAGGATTTTTAGAACATGATGCATTCTAGTCTATTTTAGACAGAAATGCATTGGAAAATGCATTGGTGCTGAATTTATCAAAAGCGACTTTTCAGCGACAAGTTGCATCGGCTAAAAGTATGCCGAAATGTCAGACCATGTTGGAGCAGGTTTAAATACAGTCTAAAGCATAGATCCCGAAGTCTGTGCGCAGAATTTATCAAGAGCCGTGGGCCTTTTGATAAATTAGGTGCACAATAGACCGGCCTAACACTCTGTAGTTTGGTCTATATTGATGCGGGACATAGACAACTTTGATAAATATCCCCCAATGTATCTAGTACAATGTTTCTTACATTTGGTGCCATAGAACCCAAGTTTAGTGCATAGCAGAAAACAACCAAAGGAGTAGATCTTACTCTTTGTGCCAAGAAGAACCATCAATGTAGCCAGTTGCCATATCATTACTCATGTGCAAACGAGCTCTTCCCCAAAAGGAAGAAAACAAACTATTTAGTACCACCTATACTCCAACCAGGAGCTCTTTACTGCCAAGGGGCAACAACCCTGAAACAGTTGTCCACAGATAGGTCCTCTTCCTTTTGGGGGAAATTTTGATTTGACTAATAATCTAGTCATGTCCCAAAGCTTTTTTTTTTTTATAGTTTGTACATTGACCTATAGGATAGCTACCTCCAACTGGTGGAGAGATCTAGCTTTCACCCTTCTGTAGTTGAGCTACTATGTGTACAGTTTTTTCCAGATAGTGTTGACTAATATGTTGACTTTCTGAGGCTTTACAAAAGTTGAAACATTACTCTTTAAAATAACTACTCAAGTAGACTTTGGAGGACCATCAAGAAAACTCTTCTACCAACTAGAATTTCAATTATTAATAATTTTTATTTTTTTTTACTTTTCAACATTACCCGGACAGTGAATGGTGACTGTTAGTTTACTGTCACATTCTGAGTTGAGAAGAGAGTGCTCTGTTGTATGTACCATACATGAGCTAGCGAGGGGCATAGTTCCAAAGAGTATCTATCTATATGAAATCATGTTCAACCTATTACTCTAATATGTTGATCCAGAAAAAGGCAACCCTTATGAGGCAGCATTTCTATGTGTTTTATGGATAGCTAACTGGGTTACATATAATGCTTTAGTCATCAACTTGTATAGAGTCATTGTATTGTCCCCAAATAAGTATTCATGTACCTTTTATGTTGACTATTTAATGCAGGTGCCTTTTTCTGTTGTATTTTCTCACTCACATAACTAAGACAGAGCATAAATTAGCATCTTCTTACACACATACAAAAGATAATTAGTCCTAGTAAAGGGATGAGTGTAAGGGTTGCTTTAATGGCCACACATACACCAAGAAAACATGAAGGCGTGTCAGGGAGCTGCACATAGAGCCTTATTGATGTGTACAAGAAATGTATTGCTTTATACAAGAAATGTATATCCTGTCTACCATTCTAGGCAGAATGTACAATTCCAGATGTTCAATATACCTTCACCTGCTATTAAATCCCCTGCATTCTAGTGACAATGCTGCTTAATCAGCCCAAGTCTATATAGCAAAACTGAAAAGCCGATGCTGGACTGTGGCATGCTTTAAGTTTGAGTTCACCAATCAGAACTAAAGGACTCAAGTACCAGTTATAGGTGTACTTTTCCTGGTTTTGCCTAGAGTCTATTACTTCTTCTGCTTTGCTCTTTTCTCTAATGCTGAGTTTGAACACAGAATCCGTTGCTCATCTGAACAACCTTTTGATAAGATGACTGACCGCGGGGGTCCTCAGCGGCGGATCTCCCTGCCCGTTTGTTTAGAGCATCGGGTGCAGTGCCAGAGGATCGTGAAATCACACCCACGCCTCGCTCGTGATGACACGGCCATGCCCCCTCAATGCAAGTCTATGGGAGGGGACGTGATGGATATCACTCCCCCTTCCATAGACTTGCATTGAGGGGGCATGGCCGTGACATCACGAGCCTTCTCCCCGCATCGCCAATCATCTGGCACAGAGCAAAGTTCGCTCCGTACACCAAATGTCTGGGGTGCTGCAGCAGAGATTGCAGGGGGTCCCCAGTGGCCGAACCCCCGTGATCAGACATCTTATCACCTATCCTTTGGATAAAGGATAAGATGTCTAGTGGCGGAATACCCCTTAAACTAACATTACTCAAAACTTGACGTACCCAACTCCCATTGCAGACTTGTAGACTTCCTGATCACATTTATATTTCTAGCTCTTGCTAAAGAGATGTACAGATGTGCATTTTATATGTTATTTCTTTATTTATTTTTTCCCATAGCAACATTATCTTCAACTACTCATTTAACACTCCTGGCTTCCCACCTGCTAAATGTTATCCCAAGAATCGACCACTAGACCAGCAAGAGGCACAGAGCCCTTTATCCCTAAGAGAAGTCTTAAGAAAGCACAACATTATAGGCAAAATTGTGCAATCTGATTGGTTCTTTTCCTTGGTATCAGGAAAATAAAACCTCTCGAGTAAACTAAAAAACATGTGTGTCATAAAAAGTGATTTAAATGATGTGTAATTTTATGATGATACATGTCCTTTAAGGTTAGGAAGGAACATCTGCAATGTTGAAATATCTGTTGTCACTCAGTTGTTCTTTAATGGAATAGCTTGGGCTGAGTTAATAGTGTGAACTTTTCAATTATGGGAACAAAAAAAATTAAAGAAACTCTTCACGAATCCCATTTTAAATGATAGGGTTATGTGTGTTCTTCACAGAAACAGAAGGGCTAATAAATGAGCGTGTGTTAAATGTCAGCTGCATTTTGTGTGTTTCATCTTTTTGATGACGACTGTTTTGTTCTTCTTTATAGCACATGGATTCAATACACTGAACAATGTAAAACACCAGCTTAATGTAGGAAATCTTGTAAAGGGTTTACGACATGAAAGTGATAAATTCCTCATATTTCAAAGAACATGTGCCACAAAGAGTCTGATTAAAAAAAAAAAAAAAGAGCTGTGGAAAATTAAACATGCATTATATGCTAAACAGATTGCTGCAGTATTCAAAGAACAAATCCCAACATAAATGAAGCCATACATTGTATAATCATCTAGTATTGTATTAAATCCACCAGGAAGAAGAAATGTAGTATTACATGTAAAAAAAAAAAAATTTGGATTTTCTCCGAAATGGCTGTGAATTCAATTCAGATTTAAGGACCGCAGTAATATAGACAGCAGTAATATAGAGCATCGCTGCTTAAAGGAGTTGCCAGACAAATCTCCTGTCCACAGCATAGTGCATAGGTGTCTGATCATGGGGGTCTGACTGCTGGGACCCCGCTATCTCCAGAATGGGGCTTGTCTCCTACCTATAAGCACTCTGGCCCAAACCTTCTATGACAAACTGGTCTCAGCAGTTAAAGCCCATTTAGCCAACTTCTGGTAACAGCAATGTGCTGCCTCATCCGGTGATCGGCTGAGTGGGTCATCACTGCCGAGACCAATTCGTCATGGAAGGTTGGGGCTGGAGTGTTCATGGAAGGTCATAGATGGTCCATTGGACCCCTGGAATCAGACACAGGATAGGAAATTAGTTTTTAATAATTGGACAACTCTTTTAACTCTTACAGGTGTTCATGTCCATGTCTTGTATTTATATTCCATGGTGTCCACTGTCCTATCAGATGTGCTGGACCAGAAATTTAAACCAAAATCAATGAATTCCAAACAAATTAGCTTATCCCTACATGTAATACTAGACAACAGTCAAGTAAGAGCCACTTAATGTCATCCCTAGACTGTGGCTTGGGACACCTCTAGGATTTCTCTATGCCCAAAAGGGTTAATAGATATAGGTCGACTTGATGGACAACCCCCTTAATGACCCATGACAGATATTTCCCTCAAAAGCTGATGATGGTTCAAGCATCGTGACGGATATATGTGTCATCATGATCGTGTGGGTATGGGACAGTGTAGCTCAAATTTGAGCATTTCTTTTGTGTGTCAGTGCTACTGTATGTTTATTTCCTTTGAGGTGGCATTGGGCCCTCATTAGAGGTGTGGATAGGGAGACCCTGGTCAATGCAAGAACGGCCTGTAAAGGAGTTGTGCCAAGTTAGTATCAGGGCTGGAGTATATTAGACTAAAGTAACCTGGATAAAATTGAAATTTTTTGGAAATTAGTTTTCTTACTTTTTCCATGAAAATAATTTTAAGTATTGTTTTGTAAAAGGACATATTTGTATTTGTGTAAAAAAAATCCAAAAACTTTTGTACAGGCCCCTGGTTTGCTAATGAAAAAAAAGGAGGCTTCTTTTAGCAAATTTATGTTGCCCTAGCCAACTTTTTTATTTTTATCACTCACACCATCAGAAATCAGTGACGTCCATTGAATCATCCTCGGAGGACATAATAATATGCCTGGCTTTTTTATGACATTTAATGCGTATGGTGGGCAGGTTTGCATATCACTACTGGTAAATCGCTGCGACACTGGTAATTCTCAGATTGCATACAGTATTACATTGATTTCTAATTAATTGTTCTAATATTTCTTCCATATAAGATGGGACTTTTAGCTCTATTTTCCCTATATCCAGGGCCGGACCAGCCCTAGGCAAACTTGCAAAAATCAAGCCCTCATATGGGTCTGTACATGGAAAATTGCAAGAGTTATGCTTTGGAAATGCGAGGAGGAAACTATGAAAACATAAAAATTAAAATTAGCTGTGTCCCTATACTTACCCCCCCCCCTCAATACAAACATTAAACTCAGACCCCTCAGGAAATGCAGACCCCCCATCTGACACAGACTTCAGATAGACTCCCTCTCATGTAATAAAGTTTCCGGACAGACCTCCATCTCCCATGCAATACAGACTCCAGATAGACCCCCAAATGTAACACATGCCCTAGACAGACCCCAGTGTAATGCCACCTCTGAGACAGGCCCCCAATGTGATACAGACCCTCTATGTAATACAGACACAAACCTTCAGTGAAATACAGACCCAGATACAGTACCCCCCCCCCCCCCCCCCCGTAATGCCACCTCTGACACAGGCCCCCAGTGTGATACAGGCCCCATATACAGGCCCCCAGTGTAATACAAACCCCGTATTGAGCCCCCTAATGTAATGCAGCCTTCAGACAAAGACCTCCAATGTAATATAGAGCCTAGATGCAGACTCCCCCTAATGCAAAACAGACCCCAGACAAGCAATGTGCTAGTGCCTGCAGCTTTTTTTTTATCTACGTACAACATTCACAACCATCACAGGATTAGGATATCACACAGACAGAACACAATCTGTACTATGAAATTATTGGTTACCTTTTATAAAAACACCTATACATATATACCATGTTCATATAGTACAATATGTCCATTATTGACAAAGCCCCTACCCACGCATTTGAGCTGTTACCAGGGAAATTTAAAGGGGTACTCCCGTGGAAAAAAAATATAGAAAAATCTTAGTCCTTCCAATACTTTTCAGCTGCTATATGCTCCACAGAAAGTTGTATTTAAAAAAATATATATATTTGTCTGACCACAGTTCTCTCTGCTGACACCTTTGTCCATGACAGGAATTGTCCAGAACAGGAACAAATTTCATAGTAAACCTCTCCTGCTCTGGACAGTTCCTGACATGGACAGAGGTGTCAGCAAAGAGCACTGTGGTCTGACAGAAAAGAACTTCCTGTGGAGCATACAGCAGCTTATAAGTACTGGAAGGATTAAGATTTTTAAATAGAAGTAATTTACAATTCTGTTTACCTTTCTGCCACCAACTAATTTAAAAAAAAAAATGTTTTCCACCGGACTACCCCTTTAAAGAATAAAACACCAATGGACATTATTAAAGGGGTATTCCAGGATTTCTTATTTGACTATGCCACGGGAGATGTAAAGTTAATGTAGTTCATTATATAGTGTCTGTATCTGTGTTTCATGGTGGTCTTGCAATTCTTCTGTAATTTTTGCCCCAATGTTTTTTAACCCCTTAAAGCATACCCGTCAGATCCAAGATTTTTTTTTTTAAATATATATCACTCAGTACCTAATTCTGACCATGTACATCTAAAGAGTCTAGCACTTTTATTTATTTATTACACTTTTAATTTAGCTCACTAGTCTGAATTCCTCTCATAGGGAGGGGGCGTGGTCTCACTGAGCAGGTCTCCGCCCCCTCCCTCAGTATGCTGTCTGCTCACATCTCCCCTAGCATTAGAAAAAGTACAACTCCCAGCTTGTCCTCACTGACAGTAGCGGGACACAAGCTGACAGAGGGGGAATTTTTCCTTCAGCTGTGAGCCCTGCACTCACAGCTGTCACTCAAGAAAGTGTGTCCATGACATAGGTGATGACGGATGGACACAGCAGGACTAGTATGTGTCCAAGCAGGCAGGGGGGCAGTTGTTTGACTGGCTTTTTCAGTATGAGATACAGAACATTTTCTAATGAAGGCAATTGCAAAACCTATTGGTTATACATGCTTTACAACATATCAAAAGTTTTTGTATGACAGTGCCCATTTAAGGACCAAGCACATTTTGACCTTAAGGACCAGGCCAATTTTATTTTTGCCTTTTCGTTTTTTCCTCCTCGTCATCTAAAAATCGTAACTCTTTTATATTTTCATTCACAGACCAGTATGAGGGCTTGTTTTTTGCACGACCAGTTGTCCCGCGCATTGACATCACTCTTTTTACCATAAAATGTAAGGCGCAACCAAAAAAATACAATTTGTGTGGGGAAATTAAAAAGAAAACTGCAATTTTGCAAATTTTGGAAGGTTTTATTTTTACGCTGTACAATTTACGGTAGGAATGACATGTGTTCTTTATTCTGTGGGTCAATACGATTAAAATTTAACCCATGATTACATACTTTTCTATTATTGTTGTGCTTAAAAAAAAAATCGTAAACTTTTTAACCAAATTAGTATGTTTAAAATCCTTCTATTTTGATGATCTATAACTTTTTCATTTTTCTGTATAAGTGGCGGTATGAGGGCTCATTCTTTGTGCTATAATCTGTGCTTTTTATTGATACCACATTTGTGTATATAAAAAAGTGTATACATTTTTTAAATATTTTTTTTAATAAAATGTGACATAAAAGCAGCAATTTTTTTCTTTTAAGTTCATGCCATTCACCGTACGAGATCAATAACATTATATTTTGAGTAAAATGTGAAAAAGGCCATTTTACATTTTTTATTGGGGGAGGGGATTTTTCAAATTTTTTTACTTTTTTAAAACTTTTTTTACTTTTATTTTTAACACTTTAATAGTCTATTTAACTATATATAGCTATCCTTTGATTGCTAAAACTGTTCAGTGCTATGCATAGGTCATAGCACTGATCAGTGTTATCAGCCATCTTCTGATCTGGTCTGCTCGATCTAAGACCAGAGCAGAAGACCCGAGGAAGGCGGCGGAGGCAGGTGATGGGACCTCCATTCGACATACTGGATAACCGTATCGCCGTGGCAGCGCTGCGGGCTATCCGATCATCCATATTTGTGACCGCACTGCTGCAGATGCTGTGATCTGTATTGATCACGGCATTTGAGGGGTTATTGGCAGACATGCGCATGATCGCAGATATCGGCCATTACCAGCGGGTTCCTGGCTGCGAGCAGCAGCCGGGACCAGCCGCGCATGATTTGAGCATCTCTCCGATGTTCACCGTATTGTACAGGACATAAATATACATCCTGGTGCGCTAAATGCCGCAGCACCAGGACACACATTTATGTCCTTGGTCCTTAAGGGGTTAACAGCAGCATACAAAAGGATAATCTCAAGTTTTCCCAGGTTGCAGTGTAACTTGAGACATTACATCACTAGTCAGGTGATCGGATGGAGCCTGTCTTTGCTTCAATGGGTGGAGCAACCACTGGGTGGGAGAAAGATCATTCTATTTTTGCAACAGTTGGATGCACCCTGGCAAGAAAACACTGGTCTATTGCATTGAAGGGATCACAGGCGTGTTTCAATGGGTGTGGAGGCTGATGTGTGGGAGGAAGAAAAGTGACCTCACACTTACAAACAAGGAATGATAGGATTTGTAGTTTAAAGGGGTACTCCATGACCACCACGCCCCCTCCCATAGACTTGCATTGAGGGGGCATGGCCATGACATCACAGGGGCGTGGCCGACCCCAACAGTGTGAAAACAGCGTTTGGAACATTTAGTTCCGAACGCTGGCCAGTGGAGTACCCTTTATGAGAACAAATTCAAACAGGAAATAGCCCGTTCACAAAAAGGTAGCCACAGCGTATGGTAATCTCACAACATTTAGAAAATCACCTAATCACCTTATTGTGGATAACCCCTGTAACATGTATAAAGGGTGTTAGCCATCAATAAAGAGAAATGGTTTTTAAAGGGCAGAGTAGTCAAACTATAGAATTCCCTGTACCTAGAAGTAGTAACAGCAGCTACTATGACAGCATTAAAAAAAAAAGTGCAACCTAGAGACAGATGGCATTCGGGGTTATAAATAATCTAGCACTGGATATGTAATTGATCTGAGCAAGGACATGTATCTTTTTTTCAGCTTTAGCTCACTGTTATACAGTGTTGGACTGAGGTGCCTATGGCCTACCAGTGGAATTGGTTCTAAGGCCAAGACCACCGCAATCTAAATTTGGCTGTCCATTCTTATAAGGCATGGCTTTTCCTCTTTAAGACTGACTCCTTCCTCTCTAAACCCAACCCCTTTTCTCTTTTGCCCCCACTTTTGGGGGTTTGGGCTAGTCTCATTTGACATTCTTCAAATATATTAGGGATCCTAAGAGAGGGAGAATCAAAAGTATCAGAGTAAAACATATTAAATGACAATTGTTAGTAACAAAGGAGCCTGTCAATATTTTAATATAAAATAAATTGTAGTAAAAGGATTGTTATATTTTAGTGAATATTTTCTGATCTTAAATAAAAAGATACTTTCTGCTTTGGTACCATATTATATCCTGAAAGTTCAAATAAATAAATAAAAAGAAACATCTGGCCAAAGTATATAAAAACATTAAAATAATACATTGATTTTAAGAATGAATCTTTACGAAAGGTGAGATTGTGCTGTAGACATTAAGGTATCTAAAGGTGTAGGTACTGAAAGGGTTAAAATCTAGGTGATCTCCTCTTGCACTTAATATACAGTGTAATGTAATCATATACAGCAGCACTGTAGATACATCTACTATTCCTAAGTTGGTATCAAGCCAAAGTTGCAATATACAGCATGGGCAGACACGCACTCACATATGTACACTACATCAAATCGTATGGGAAGTCTGTTGACTTATCAGCGTCAATTTTAAACCTACACAAAAATCAGTAAGTTATATGAGGTACAACTCCCCACCCAAAAAAAATACTTATATGGTGAAGAAGGCGACAGTTATAGCTCTTCAAAAGCAATGATTAAAATAATTATATATATAAATGTGTGTGTGTTTGTGTGTGTGTACTCCAAAGCCACACAATGTGTCCCCTGGAAATGATCCTGCTGGATATGCATGGCTCCTGTTGACCCTGTTGTCTTCTCTGGCTGCTTCTTTGTCATCCTTCATGGCCCGGAAGCCATTGAAGCTTTGCTCTCACTGACGGCCAGCTTCCTCTCTGAGAGCAGCCGCCACCCCCCTTCACTGTGAGCAGAGAAATAAAGTGTGTGATTGGCAAAGGCTGCACACACCTCCCAGTTCTCATTACTAGCAGAAGCATGACTCATCAGTGCAGGGTAAAACCTGGTCTGTTTCTCTCTGGAGGGTAAGAACTGCTTTTAGAGAGGAACTTGGACAAAGACAAGGTGGATAGCTGGATGACATATTTTCCTCACTTTCTGCATGTAAGTGAGGACTGAGGAGGGAAAACTGCTCTAGATAGCTAATAAATGATATTTAGACAATTAAAAGACAATTAAATAGGAGAGGGAAAGGATCGGCTATGGGTTTAGTTCCCCGGTGCCCCCCCCCCCCTAAGAAAATTGCATACACAATAAGATCTAAATTGGCTTTGACATTCAGGGGTTAAACCGATATTGCAGCCCCCCAAAAATTGATCAGGGGATGTTCTAGGCTTCGTATATCACATTCCCCGCCTGGGTCTGAGATGGCAGGAGCTCAGTTGGGATGTACCACTCGGCACCTGCCATAATAAATGCTATAGAATATAAGGAGCTTGCAAGTAGTCTATACACCCCCATAAAGTTAACTTCACAATCCTACATAATAATTAGCAGAACTTGTGTAATGGCTTCCTCAATACAGACCAGCCACCAGGTCATCTGGATTTCCGAAACAATCAGGTTAAAATCTTTCAGAGAATCCAGTTCGTTTCCTTCCAATTTATTCCACATTAGGTTAAAAAGAGGACGTGACCTTGGTTGAACTGGACGGACATTTTTTTTTTCCAACCAAACTATGAAATCATGGAACATTCTTTGCCTCCTATTGTAGACAGATAAGTAGTGTGAAGCCTCTTTCTATAGACAGTCACCATACAGCCAGATGAAGAACTGTAAGAAGGATGAGGTGGGAACTGGTTGCCCTCCTGCAACACAGAGAAGAGTTTTCAGCTTTAATTTGTGAGGGAAATTATAAAAAGTAATAGAAGCAGTGTGATATGAGTCTCATTCCTTACCATGAATTATATGGAGGGGGATACTATTTTATTAAAACCATAGTAGATACTTGGAACAAACTTCAAGCAGATGTGGTTGAAATGTCAACAGCAGGTGATCTCAAACGTGTCTGGGATAAAGATGGATCTATCCTAAGATAAGTATGCAAACAAACTCTTCTCCAGAAAGATAAGAACCTGCCAACTATTGAACTCCATACAACAGTTTTGAATATTTTTTTTTTTTTTAAGGAGACACATACTTCCTCAATCTTACATTAAAAGTCTATCTACTAGCCACCCAGAACCCTGCTGTGTACTCTGGAGGAACAAGAACCCTTAAACAGCTGTCTACAGATGTGTATACAGTGGTCCCTCAAGTTACAATATTAATTGGTTCCAAGATAACCATTGTATACTAAAAACATTGTATGTTGAGGGACCACTGTCTTTCCCTTTTGGGAGAGATTATTGCCTGACATATTACCCATAATCATATTTTAAGGCCCTTTAAGGGTCAGACATTGGTTTGAAGGGAAGGTTCCTCCAGTAGGTGGCAATGTAGAACAAATTATTATTATTTTTTTCCCATGGAGCATTTCATGGCTTGTAAAACTCCATACGCCAGCATGGATGTCTCCTCAAAGGAGACCCACAACCCTTCTCTATCTCAAAATTTAAAAGCTTGAAGTGTGGGGGACACTGATGACAATAGTACTTACCATTTCCAGTTCCGAGGCCCTGTCAAGTTTTCTGGTTTTGTTAAAGAGTACCTGTTATCAAACCATATTTTCTGAACTAATATATTCCTTAACTACTCCTAACACCCCTCCTGCCCTTATTTTTTTTTAAATGAGCTTTAAAAAGCTCTGTATCATACCTTTCCCTTGCTCACATTGTGTTATCTCCCGGCAGGAGAAAGTGGAAGTTCCCCGGCAGGCACAACATTATTGAATCCTGGAGAGCTGTGCCTCGCCATGCCCCGCACACACTTCCTGAGTTTGGTCTCCTGCAAGTCTGGGAGGAGACCAAACTAACTTTAACTTGTGGCAGAGAAAAGAACAGAGCCACCTAGTGGCCGTTTTTTCAATCACATTAAAAACATATAAAGGTTAAGAATTTTAACAGCAAGTAAATAGTAAAGTGTCTTATAATTACATAATGAACAATATATTAAAAGTTTACTTTGGCTACAGGCACTCTTTAATATGTCAATGAGGGGTTTCCAGGCCCCAGAGGCACAGTGACATCCCTCTCCTCTGCTGTAAAATCTCTCTTGTGAGCAAAAAGATTTCACATCATGTCTCCTGTGGCTGGCTGCACATGAAGAGGTGAGGGATGTAGCTGCAGAATGGAGCTCCATTCTGCAGCATTGGAGACTCAACACAGGGGAATAAGAGTTTCCTATGAAGATTCAAGCCAGATGTCACTGTGCACCCAGGGCTTGGGAACACCCCCTGGGCTCCAAGATAGCTCATTAAAATATTAAGAAAACCAGGAAAATTGCAGGAACAAAGGCACCGATCTTTGAATAGTAAGTACCATCATCATCATAAGTGTCATCCGTACTGCAAGCCTAATAGGTTAGTACGTGTGATTCTGATTCCCAAAAGAGATGATACCATCAATCTTTGTGTTTCTATGCTATCCAATTTGACAACCTCTGTTCATATACCTTATCTAGACTTACAGTACAGACATCATAGGGGGTGTTTGCTCAGGCAATTTCAGGTTTAAAGGGGTTGCATTTAGTTATTACTTGCTGCACTTGTGTTTATAGCAAAAATGAACATCCTTTTACTCACTCCTGTGCCATCAGTATTGTATTGGTGCTCTGATCCACGCTGCCCGGTACTTCCAGTTTCAGGGGAATGACGTCACACATCCCCTCATCCAATCAGATATCGCAGCAATGTCCAACCTCAGTCACTGATTGGCTGAGTGGGTGTGTGACATCACATACCCAAACCCGGAGCCACCAAACAGCAGGCAGCAGAGCTCCATTCTACCAGTAGCAGTGTGGGAGTATGGAAGCTAAGGTAGTGTTCTTTTTTTTTTTTTACTTATTACCTCCCTGACCAGATTTGAAAAAAAAAAAAAAAAACTTTATGCTCGGACAACACCTTGAAATATATTCATCAGCCAGTAGTAATAAAATATAAATCACTAACAATATATTCATCGGCCAGTAGTAATGAACATCTTACTGTACATGTACAGTGCAGGGTTGGAAGTGGTTAAACACGTCACTACTATTCTACATTTCAACTTCACCAATTACAGCACTGAAGCAAAACTATATACAGTGTGTCCATTTCACTTCATATTTTGTATTTTGTTTAGTCTACAAAGCACATAAGATCCTTCTGCTCCTTCAGTCCTCTTGGGGATCTTGTCTGTATATATCACTATAATTAGATAGGTACAAAGTGGCCGTATCCTTCCCATCAAAACAATTCATCACAGCTCACCAAACAACCCTCAGCTGACATACAACAGAGGTTATCTAAACGCATAGGTCTTCTCAAGGTCTCCAACTAAATTGCTTCCTGGTTCATTTAAGGCTTTCTATCCTTTGGGACTAAGTGAGTTTGTAAATGTGAAGGTCTGACTTTATAAATAATCTATAGTTACAGCAGTTAGGCCGATCCTTATTGCTATAAACACAATTGCTGAGATTAATACCCAAACACATGCATCACCTGATCTAATGGTCACATAGGAAGTGGAGATTATTTATACATCGGTGGAGAAGGGGACAAGGATCACATTCCTTACATTGCTTTGTTTATGGTTTAAAACTTTTCTTGACAGTGTGGGATGGGCGGCAAATCCACAAAATCAAGTAATATTAGATGGACACTCAAAACTTTTTATAGGCTGAACCTTTAACCTTTCTAATATACTTAAATATACTGCTGGCTGCAGCATTATCATTGTCTCAGCTGAAGCACAGGCTGGAGTAAAGTCCGGTAAGTGAGGGCAGAACTATTACTCCTTTGTGCTCACTCCTGTCCTATCAGACTCCTGTGTGAAAACAGAGCGGAGGGGGTTAAAGAGCAGCCTGCAGTGATTGGATGAAGAGACTCAGCAGAGCTCCGCAGAAAAAAATGTGTTTATGTATTAAATTGCAAATAGGCAAATAATGATAAGTATTTTCATGTTTCTTTGTTAATGTTTTTTTTTTTTATTATTATTATTATTATTATTATGGTTACTATTATGGTTATTATTATTATTTTTATTATTATTATTAGTAGCAGTAGTAGTAGTTGTAGTTGCAGTATTATTATTATTTAACTTAACTTATGTTTCTGCCAAAGTCCCTTTAAACCAGAATGATTCAGCTTTTTTAAATAATCCTGTAATAGTATAGACCGACTAATATTATATTATTGATATTAAGGCAATATTAAGAGTTGAACATGTATAAACTCTGAAAGGAGCTCCATCGCTGTAATCACTCTGTCACAGTAACTTTTATTTCTCTGCTAAAACAAATTAAAGGGGTACTCCCACCCTAGACATCTTATCCCCTATCCAAAGGATAGGGGATAAGATGTCTGAACGCGGGGGTGCCATCGCTGGGGTCCCCCGCATTATTGCTTGCGGCACCCACCTATGTTCTCACCTTAACCGCTGGAGGGTCTGAGTCGCGACCCCGGGAACGCAAGTCCATGATGTCAGGACTCCGCCCCTGTGTGACATCATGCCCGTCCCCTCAATGTGTGATGCCCCCTCCCATAGACTTGCATTGAGGGGATGGGTGTGACGTCACACGGGGGCGGAATCCTTACGTCACGGACTCACCTCTCGCGACTCAGACCCTCCAGCGGTTCCGGTGAGAACATAGGTGGGTGCCGCAAGCAATAATGCGGGGGACCTCAGCGGCGGAACCCCCGCGATCAGACATCTTATTCCCTATCCTTTGGATAGGGGATAAGATGTCTAGGGTGGGAGTACCCCCTTTAAGACACCTGGTGGAAATTCAAAGTCAATGGGACCTGCCAAGACCTGGCGACGTCTATTGTGCTCTGACCCATTTGGGGTCCATTCAGCACAAGAAAAAGCCAAATGGAAATTGAACGAGAGGAAGCACAATAACAAATTATTTGAGAAAATCCTACTTGGAAAAATAGACCCTGTACCTTTAAAAAGCTGCAGACAGACTTCTGGAATTTTAAGTCAAACAATATTTTGGGTAATACAACTATGTGGAATTGAAGAATTGTAAATTTGCAAGTCCAGAGACAAAGAAGAACAATGCTATATCTATGCTGCCCCAGAAGATTGCATGTATAGAACATTTTGCATTTATGCTCTCACCACATAAAACAGTTGTTCTAAAGTATAGTATAACAGCATAATTGAGAACAGGAACCTGGATCGCCATACTGCGCTTTTTCATAGAAAGGTTGACATGAAAAGAATGTGCTAGAATATTGCATTGCTGAATTTTGGATGTCCACAAGAATGCAGCATCACAGCAAAAGCACATCACAGTACCCAATAAGCATGTGTACTTTTCTCTAAAGAACCAGATTTAGATAACTAGAAATGTTGCTTTATTTATCCATTTAAATCAATTGACATCAGGTTTTATGTACGGTACTTGTGGCATGTCTAGTAAATTGTTTATTTGACAATGTGCCTTGAAGAAAATAAAAAAGGTTTATATATGAATGAATATGTTTTCTTTTTGCATAGATCTGGGCCCTGGTCCTAAGCTATTGACATAGAAATTGAGCACATATGATATTGATGTTATGTGTATATACTGTATGTGCATGTTCACCATGTTTATGTTTGTTAGGCTAAGATCACACGGCCCTTGTGGTTCAGTAAAGGTATCTCCGTTGTAGTCTGTTTGAAGGATGGAAGATGAACGGACAAAAAAAGATATTGCATGTTCAATCTTTTTTCTCTGTTCAAGTCCCCTTAAATACCGGAACCTCGAAGGACTCCATTCAAGGCAATATCGGGACCCGGTGCTGTCAGTTGTGCTCCATTTAGGGTCCAAAAAGACACAAATGGACTCTGAACTGGTAAGAGCACAGTGGCAGTATAAACCTTGCCTTATTTGTATGGACTGTACAGGGCAGATGTGCAACATGATGGCTGGGAGGTCCCATCGCAGAATGACATGATGTTGGTCTGGTAGCTCAGGGTTTGACCTTGGAAGCCTTGTAATAGAAAGTGTAGGTGGGAGATACTGTTATGTTCACACCACCATGGCGGAAGGAATTCAAAATCAATAAAATGGGGGAATTCCCTGCTGTTTTTGTCCTGCAGATGATTGATTGGAGATGTGACAATTATTGGGTTCTGACTGTGAAATGACCAAAGGACGGGGCCATTTTCTGCCAACCTTATAGAGATAGTTGTAGAGCCAAAGCTGCAGACACTGGCCCAGATTTACCAATCTCCCTAAAACCAATACTGTCTGGTTTCTCCCATAACAACGAGTCTCAGCTCGGCTTTCATTTCTTACCAAGCTCTGGTAAAATGAAAGCCGAGCTGTGATTGGTGTCTATGGACAAAACATGTAGTTTTAGTATCAGGAAGACTGGTAAATCCCAGCCTGTGTGTAGATAGAACACCTTATGCCTAAGAGAAAGTCAACGGACCAACTAGCAATCTATTTGAACTATTATGTAACTTAATAATTGTCCCTCATTTTGAGAACCACCAACTACCTGACACTAGCAAGCCAGTTGCCTCCATGTGAGTAAAAGTGATGGTAAGTTGATTTTTTGCACTTTCTGACGACAAAAAATTTCCATATTAAAAGGATAAAGCAACAACAAATAACAGATTCTGTAGCAATGAGGACTGTTACAAGGTTTTCCAGAATTTTGCTTTCTATAGCTTCGGGCTAATGAAAAAAAAAATACAAATGACAAACTTTTCTTTTTATTCTTACATTACCTACTGTAGGTCTTCCCCCATTGGTCTCTGTCCCCCCATTAAAGGTAAAGTCTGACATAAAACAACTCATCCCCTATCCACAAGATAGGGAATAAGTGTCTGATTGAGGGGGGCTATGACTGATGGGAACCTCCATAATCTCCTGCCCGGCACCCCGAATCCCTGAAAGCAGCACATGCTATAGACCTTGAGAAAGGCTACATAGCCGAAACACGTCGGTCCATGTTTTTAATATGATTTGCTACCCTGATGTTTTTTAAGAAGATAAAATAAAAGCATGTGTTTTATATCTACTGATGTGTCTGGAAGTGCTGAGGGATCTTTACTCCAAGTGAGTGACTCCTTTCTACTACGTACCTTGTCCACGGCAGCAACGCCCTGACAGCACCTGGTACAATCAGGAATCATGGCAGCTACAACTTGCATGGAGAGGTAAGCAAACTGTTCCTTCTTTTTTGCTTAACATGCTATAGACGTTGATTTCTATGAGAGTGTCCAACAGACCCGAGTGCAGTACTCAGGCATCTCCAGCATTCCATAGAAATGAATGGAGCGCATGATTTTCAATTTTTCTTTTCAATGAGTCGACCAGAATTAGCTTGTAGTGTTGAGCGCGAATAGTAGAAATACATTTTTTTTCCGCAAATATTGTCACTTTGCGATTTCGCGATTATATTGAATATAGTGATATATATTCATAATGACGAATATTCATATTTTTTTTCCTTCTCAGAACACATCACAACAATGATGTGTACTGTATAAAAAAAAGTGATCATCCCTACTTCCAGCTTGTGGTCCAAAGAAAGCTCCAATATTATTTACTGTGTGAGTCGGTGTGGAGCACGGATATTTCCAGAGAACACTGATCCCTACCTTCTTTTAAATGAAAGATATAATCGCGCATGCGCACTATGCAAATTTCATTATGAATTTTGCATGGGAAAAAAATAAGGAACAAACATAGCAAATATGCAAATTTTGCAAACACAGGACGAATATTCGTCCATTTATTTGCGAAATATCGCAAATTCGAATATGGCCCCTATCGCTTATCACTATTAGCTAGTGACTCTTGTCATCTTATTTTCCCACCCTATCCAGTTTTTGAACCAGACTAAAAAATCCCAGAAGACCACGGTCTTTTTAGTCCCGTTCAAAAACCAGATATGATGGCAAAATGAGTCAACCGGATTCTATAGCTGACTCTGGTCACCTCACTGAAATTAATCGGGAATGGGAAGGACTTGCCAGGGATACAGCAGGAGATGGTAAAGCAATTTCCAGCTGCCATGTGCCCCAAATGTGGTATGAATGCAGCCTAAGCCTGATTTCATACTATATTTGCAGTGCATGTTTACAATAAACATTAGAATTTACATTGAACATATCCAAAGACCCTCATTACCCAACTTATCTCATTACCGTCATCTTGGCCTTAATTTAGGTGGCATCTGTTGGGATTTGCTGAAGTGAATAGCACAGCATTCTATGCTATTACATTGAGCTTGATTCAATAAAGAAAAGTATACTGTACTATATATGTTCTTTTGACATGGGACCCCATGTATCACAGATACCACTGTTAGAGTAGGGTCACATGTAGTGCATTGACTGCATATTTGATGCTGCAGGAAATCTGAGGCGGGCCCAGTACTCCAATGTAAATGTGACACACAGCCCCACATCCAACCTCTGTGCACACAGGGTGGCTGCCGGATAGCCCTTTGTGTCTGCCCATAGGAGAATATGCAGCGTATTTCCCACTGTTGCCACAAATTTTGCGCAGTATGAAATGCGCAGAGTATACACTATGCAGCCGTTGGCTGTCCAGGCATGCTGGGAGTTGTACTTTTGCAACATCTAGATGTCCACAGTTTGGAGACTACTGCAATAAACAGGGCTGTTCAGAGCATGTCACTACCTCTATCTAATTTACAATATTTTATCACCCAGTAGACTCTATGCAATGATGAATTGCTGCAGGTCTGAAGCAGCTTTACTGTATGGAGACCCTTATGCAATATGAGACTCATGAAAAAACTTGAGAAGAACCTGTCTATGTCGTAATGTTAGCTATTCAGTATTGGAAAAATAATTTCCATATGTATCCAGGAAACATGAAGTCATCCGCAGCCCCAAGGCATACAGGTGAGGATGGGGTTTTCCTTATCTTTTTTGGTTCCCAGTTGTGCAAATGAACCTGTCTCCTTTTTTACAGCCGTAGATAATAAGTGTGATATGCTTCACTTCAATAACTATATTCTCATAACTACTTACAGTTCTTATAATTTGTTCCAGGAATTAACTCTTCTGTTTGATCTCATCTAGAGTTGAGGGAACTTTTCAAACATTGGGTTTAGCTGAACTTTTGAAAAGTTTGGTTCATGGAGAACAGGTTCTATGTGAACAGACAATGAAATAAGCCTCAAAACACATGTATTACACTGCCTAAGAGCTCTGAAGGCCTGTATGACACTGCTAGGGTTGGAAAAAAAACACACACAGCACTAGCAGATTTTGTATGTTTTTTTTACACTAAAATAAAGGTGCATAAAGTATCCATTTTTGCTGGCAGATGCCTGCTGGTGTTAAAATGCACATGGAGGCATTGGAAGACACAATGACTTTTTCCAAGCATCCCAAAAATTCTCTCTTTTTGAGAGTTGCAAAAGGATTGGTGATGGTGTCTCAAAATAGTGAAGAACTTGAAGATAGCTAAGAAGAAATAGCTTATGTAAATATTGAAAATCTCTCTTTTTATTAGTTGCAACAGGATTGCTGGTGGTGTTTTAAATATTAACCCCTTAACTACGCAGGACGTATACTTACGTCCTGCGCCGGCTCCCGCGATATGAAGCGGGATCGCGCCGCGATCCTGCATCATATCGCGTCGGTCCCGGCGCTCATCAACGGCCGGGACCCGCGGCTAATACGACACATCGCCGATCGCGGCGATGTGCGGTATTAACCCTTTAGAAGCGGCGGTCAAAGCTGACCGCCGCTTCTAAAGTGAAACTGAAAGTGACCCGGCTGCTCAGTCGGGCTGTTCGGGACCGCCGCGGGGAAATCGCGGCGTCCCGAACAGCTGATCGGACACCGGGAGGGCCCTTACCTGCCTCCTCAGTGTCCGATCGACGAATGACTGCTCCGTGCCTGAGATCCAGGCAGGAGCAGTCAAGCGTCGATAATGCTGATCACAGGCATGTTAATACACGCCAGTGATCAGCATAGGAGATCAGTGTGTGCAGTGTTATAAGTCCCTATGGGACCTATAACAATGCAAAAAAAAGTAAAAAAAAAGTGTTAATAAAGGTCATTTAACCCCTTCCCTAATAAAAGTTTGAATCACCCCCCTTTTCCCATAAAAAAAATAAAACAGTGTAAAAAAATAAATAAATAAACATATGTGGTATCGCCGCGTGTGTAAATGTCCGAACTATAAAAATATATCATTAATTAAACCGCACGGTCAATGGCGTACGCGCAAAAAAATTCCAAAGTCCAAAAAAGCGTATTTTGGTCACTTTTTATACCATTAAAAAAATGAATAAAAAGTGATCAAAAAGTCTGATCAAAACAAAAATCATACCAATAAAAACTTCAGATCACGGTGCAAAAAATGAGTCCTCATACCGCCCTGTATGTGGAAAAATAAAAAAGTTATAGGGGCCAGAAGATAAAATTTTTAAACGTATAGATTTTCCTGCATGTAGTTATGATTTTTTCCAGAAGTGCGACAAAATCAAACCTATATATGTAGGGTATCATTTTAACCGTATGGACCTACAGAATAATGATAAGGTGTAATTTTTACCGAAATATGCACTGCGTAGAAACGGAAGCCCCCAAAATTTACAAAATGGCGTTTGTTTTTCGATTTTGTCGCACAATGATTGTTTTTTCCGTTTCGCAGTGCATTTTTGGGTAAAATGACTAATGTCACTGCAAAGTAGAATTGGCGACGCAAAAAATAAGCCATAATATGGATTTTTAGGTGGAAAATTTAAAGGGTTGTGATTTTTAAAAGGTAAGGAGGAAAAAACGAAAGTGCAAAAACGGAAAAACCCTGAGTCCTTAAGGGGTTAAAGAAACAGGAAACAATGAAGAAAAAGCTTTTGTTGGAGTTTTAGTAGCCAACAGACAGCAGGCAGGAGTAGACTGGTGGGAGTGTTAGTAGCCAGCAGACTGTAGGCAGTGGTGGACTGGTGGGAGTTGTAGTATCCAGCAGACTGTAGGCACTGGTGGACTGGTGGGAGTTTTAGTAGCCAGCAGACAGCAGAGGTTGTTGTAATACTGTCTTATCAGTGGCATCTTTTTCAATGCCTGATTAATTTTAACAAACATGTTTTTCCACTTTGCTGACAGACAATCTTGTTTGCTTAGCAGTGTAGCCGACACCTGCCATGCTGAACACTCTCTCTGATACTATACTGGAGGGTGGACAAGACAAATGATAGATGCTACTGCTGCTCCTGCCTCCTGCAAGGGTAATGATTGTCAATGTAGTGTAGCCCTCACTCAGTTGGGAGCAAAGAGACATATAGCTTCTCCCTATAAAAATAGGATTTAGCCTCCTTCTCAGAAGGTGAAAATAAGTCCCCCAATTTATCTTTATATTGAGGGTATAAAAGTGTGGCTATCCAGTACTCAACCCTGCGCAACATAGAGTACTCATTCCTGTGCAAGCAAGAAAGCATACAGCTCGCCATCTTTGCCATCTTTTTCAAGGCCCAGACTTGTTCTGCTTCTGTCACATACTGCCAAGGATAATCATCATGCTCCTTGTCCTCATCATCAACATCACTGTTACCTTGTGTAAGTTCCTCGTCTCCTATCCCTTCAACAGATTACATCTTCAAATCTTCTTTAGGTCCCGCTTTCTCATCCTCCTCATCCAACTCCTCCTCAAGAAGAACATCCATACTGCTGCCAACCAAATGTGAACCTTCCTCTTTTCCACCTTCTTCAATCATCACAATGAGCATTTGTTACAGAAGGAATTTCAGTGGCATAACATCAGTAATTCCACCGTGGCCTGTGCATCTTGTTGCCTCTTCGAAAGGTCTGAGCATGCAACATGTGTCTCTGATTGGCTGCTAATGCCTCAGCTGAAAGTCACACTGGCTCCAAAAAATGTCTGTCTGTTGCATTAGAAAGTCTCTCTTTGATTTGAGGTGCTTAAAACATGTGTAATGTTGAGTTCTACCATGTTGGAATGTTGCAAATGTGGCAGTATTGAGGAAGGTCATTTTGGCACTGTAGGTCAAGGAGGACATATTTAAAAGTATAGAAATAGCTAAACTGAATGCAAACTTTACTGCACATAGCCAGCACATCCCCAAGATCACCACAATTTCTTAAGAAACATTTGTTGACAAGATTTAGCATGTGAGTCGTACAGGGAGAGTGTGTCATAGCACCTAGACGCAGGGCAGCCATGATACTTCTGACAGTATCTGCAACCATGTTTCCTATTGTTAGATTATACGTAGAGAACCAGTGTAACACATACTGTTGCAGACAGGGCAGCAACATGTCCACTGTGTGGCTTGCTTCTCTCATCTAGGCTTAGCAGATGTAATACAGCATGGCAGCATTTAACTTCGCACCTATGAAAGAAGGTAGGGGAACGAGGGGGGTAAGCTATGCTCTCCACTCTGTGGGGATGGAGGGGCTGCAAAATGCAGTTGATGGGTACCAAGGCAGGGCAAAAAAAAAAAAAAAAAAAAATATATATATATATATATATATATATATATTAGAGATGAGCGAACTTACAGTTATTTGATTTGTCACAAACTTCTCGGCTCGGCAGTTGCTGACTTTAGCCTGCATAAATTAGTTCAGCTCTCAGGTGCTCTTGTGGGCTGGAAAAGGTGGATACAGGAAGCAACTGCCAAGCCGAGAAGTTTGTGATGAATCGAATCACTGTGTCTGCTGCTGTTTGGCCTCACATAAGTGAGTACACCTACACATATTTGTGTTAAAATGAAAAAAGTTTTTTTTTTTCTAACAACAGTAACGCCTTTAGAAATCGAATCCAAAGTTATTTTAAGTGAAAAGGAATCCAAGAAGAAAATGAAAACGCTGAAAGCGTTAAATTGTTAAGATAAAATGAGGATGATATTTTAGCTGAAGGTCCTCTATTTCATCTGTTTATTAATTTTAGCCCTAAAACTAGGGCATAGAATCCCCAAGGAACACAGGATACCGTGTTTGCCATTGCCCTGTGCTTCAATGATAATGGAAGATATATACGCTGATACAGAAATAGATACAGAAATGAAATTTTCATGATCTATAATGACTAAATACTGTACATTGTAAAATGTAAGGGAACTTTTACAACATAACTGTTGAAAGTTGTAAAAGTTCCATACTTTTGTAGACGTCAGGCTGTGTTCACTTTTGTTTGGGTGAATATGATTGGCATACGTACTTGGAAGGCACATACACCAAACATAGAAATACAGGGATTTGAAACATTTCTTATGATAGCAACTAGCTTAAAGTTAACAGCAGATATTTTAGGTGGTCATTTATTTATTTATACTCTATAGTTTTATTACATTTTCTCTTTGCCTTTTTTATTCATCTTTAAAGGGATACTCTGGTGGAATTTTTTTTTTTTTTTTTTTTTTTTTTTAAATCAACTGATGCCAGAAAGTAATACAAATTTGTAAAAAATCTTAATCCTTCCAGTACTTATCAGCTGCTGTATGCTCCAGAAGGAAGTTCTTTTCTATTTGAATTTATTTTCTGTCTGACCACAGTGCTCTCTGCTGACACCTCTGTCCATGTCAGGAACTGTCCGGAGTAGGAGCAAATCCCCATAGCAAACCTCTCCTGTTCTGGACAGTTCCTGACATGGACAGAGGTGTCAGCAGAGAGCACTGTGGTCAGACAGAAAATAAATTAAAAAAGAAAATAACTTCCTCTCTAGCATACAGCAGCTGATAAGTACTGGAAGGAAAAAATATTTTTAAATGGAAGTGATTTGCAATTCTGTTTAACTTTCTGGCACCAGTTGATTTTAAAAAAAAATGTGTTTTCCACTGAAGTACCCCTTTAATAATTGTAACTTACCACTTTTTAGTAATTGAACATCCACAAGTGTTTGTTACATTTGTATACCATACTTAAAGGCTATCCTTTTGTTAACTGGGTATTTTCTGTTGGAGTTCGGTCTCTTAAACTACACATCCCATAGTTCCATGCTTGTAGGTGTGAAATTACATTCCTCCATCCCACACATGCGCCCCCCCCCCCCACCCATTGCAGCACAAATGACCTGCATCCATTCAAAAGACCCAGTGTTTTCTAATCAAGATGCCTACAGCTGTTGCAAAATAATCTCTCCCACCCAGCGGTCGCTCCACCCATTGAAGAAGACAGGCTGCCTTTGCACAACTGGCTAGTGATGTCAGGTCTCGACATACTGCAACCTGGGAAATCCCATTTTGTATGCTGTTAAAAATAAATATTGGGGCGAAAATCACATAAGAATTGCGAGACCACTGTCACACACAGGTACAGACACTATATTATGAACTACACTAACTTTACAGACCCTGTAGCATAGTCAAATAAAAAAATCCTGGAATACCCCTTTAATATTATAATGCAATTAAATGGGCACTGTTGCTTTAAAATTTTTGACATGTTTAGAGACATGTAAAAAGTTTAGATTGGTTGGGGTCTGGGTGTTCATATGGCGACCAATAGCCAGAACTACCCTGTTTCCCTGAAAATAAACCCTACCCCGAAAGTAAACCCTAGCAGGGTGGGCTGCAATATAAGCCCTACCCCGAAAATAAGACCTAGGCCGGGGGTAATCAACTGGCAGACGTGTCCCTGCCCCCGACCGCTAAGCAACAGAAGGAGATCCCGCCGCCGCCGAGAGCTGCAACTTCCGTACAGTACAAGTTGCAAACGCTACCGTATGAAGGTAGGGAAGTGCTGGTCTCTGCTGGGGATGAAATGTGTACCATAGTTTATTATGGCAGAGGGGTGGGGGGCACTGGAGGAGTGTGGAGGACCTACCCTGAAAATAAGCCCTAGTGTGTTTTTTGTGACTAAAATTAATATAAGACCCGGTCTTATTTTCGGAGAAACATGGTAGCTGGGAGAGGAATGTGCTAAGTGAGACAAACATTCAGTCTAAGTCTATAGAATTGTCTTGGTCACTGCACTCAGACTCTAACCGATCAAAACTTTTGACATGTCTCCAGAACATGTCAAAGGTTTTTTAAGTTACAGGTGCACTTTTAGGTTTATTCATCTTAGGAGTTGATCTACAACAGTAGGATGTCACGATATACTTCCTTATCCACCTGTCCATTTACTGTCCCCGGTAGATATACTTGAGGACTGCTCTCTTGCTTTTTACTGATCTAAACTTTATTTGCACATGTGGATAATAATAAAACCCTGTTGTGAGTGCTGGAACCCAGTTGTGTGCTGTAATATTTATTTTTTACTCTCCAGTTAGTATACTCCTTTTACCAATCCCCTGGCACTCCTGTTTGGAGGTTTTCCTGGCTCCCCTGCCACTCTCTGTTCTTTGGGCTTTAGCAATGGCATGTCAATGATTTACTGCTACAGTCATTCTGATAGAGACTAGAGACTAGCCATAGGACAAGGGAAACAGTGCCACTGTAGCTCCAAACAATCGGCTCCATGAGTATTGTTGATTTAAAAATCCACACTATACTGTGGATGAGGCATAGGCAACCTTCAGCACTGCAGATGTCTTTGACTACATCTCCCATGATGCTCTTAAAGCATTTTGGCTGTAAGAGCATCAAGTGAGATGTAGTCCAAATCATTTGTAGTGCCTAGGGTTGCCTTTGCATGTGGTAGATCAAACACTGTGTGCAAATTTCATTCTGCAAGTGGATGAGATTTCTACAATATGTGAATGTACCCGTACAGGGGATTCCAAGCATGGGGGTTGTGATAGGGTAAACCATTTAAGGAATTACCTGATAATGTTTGCTTGTAGCCATAAAAGTCAAAGACATTTGAGCAAATTGCATCATTTCTGGATACGTTTCACACATGCATGCACATGCACCCACCGCCAGAGCCAAAAAATCTGATGTATTACTTGCCTGTGATAGGCCATTTGATCAAGTTCGAGGAGGCATAGCTCATGACTAAGTAACTCTAGACCAATGTCTCGGGAAAATAAATATTAGATTTCCATCTGTCGTCTGCCAAAGAGTATAGTCATCTCCATGAGGAATCAACTTAGTCACACTAACAAAATATTAACAAAGAAGGGTAAACACAATGAGGCTCATTCAGATCCAGTAACAGTTAACTACAGAAATAGGAAAGAGAAAAAAATGTATGTAAAATATGAGGGAAAAAGCTGTTATTGAATGTAGTCTGAGGTATGACTAATTCCCCTGTAGGAATATGATGAGCAGTGACTTCATGTCATTCTGTTATACTACAGTATATTAAAGATATATATGAGTGAAAACTATTTTTAGATCCATTTTACATCTTTTTTTTTTACCATTTGCACTTTTTACTCTACTCACATTATTCTCTTCTGAATATTGAGTTGGAAATGTATGACACTTTTCCATAGATATAAATGGAATATGATTTTAATGGTCCCTGTTGTTTCGAACAACTTATTTCCATGTGATAGCCTATGTGATCGGTAATATATTTGCAAATAACCTGCTTTACCAAAAATGACTCTTCACCCCAGAAAAAAAAGCCCCCAAAGTTTTTGGCCTCCCTGTAAAACTGCTGTTAGGGGAATTCCATCTCTAGCAGCAGAGAGACCAGAAGAGAACACAGGAAGCAGGGTAGGGGGTTTAGTGCTATACAGAGTAGAAAGTTTTCACTGTGTGCAAACTGAGTCTTTTATGATGCAATCCCTTTCTGTAATCCCTCGCCTCCCTTTAACTTGTTATCAGCACCATCATCAATACCTGCAAAAATTACTGTACTGTACTGCAAAATCACTATACAAAAACTGTAAATAAACGAATAACCTTTAAATTAATATAATATAATAAACCCTTAAAAAGGAGACTCACATCCATGATTATTATAAATGCAAATTCACTTTATCAATACATAATATTAACAAAAAGATAAAAGCATACAATGTAAACAAAAAATAAAAAATAAATTAAAAAATGCCGTAAGGAATGGTGACAAAATGATGTTTTAAAGTGTACCCAGTCAGCCCTGTAAGTAGTCCATTATACTCCCCTAGCCCTGATGCTCCAGCTGTAATGATGCCCCCTAAGTGTAATTGCCAGCCCTCCTAATTTCCCTGCTCCCTAAGCAGACGGAGGAGAGCGATGTTGCGGGCCAGGCCTGGGCTGTCAATCGCACTGAGAGGGCATGATTACAGCCATAGCAGCGGGACAACGTGAGTGTAGCTGAGGAAATATGGTAAAATCTGATGACAGGTTCCCTTTAATCCCTTAAAACTCAGTTTTTTTTTCCATTTTTGCAATTTCATTTTTTTCCTCCTCACCTTTTAAAAATCATATCCCTTTCAATTTTGCACCTATAGACTCATATGATGGCTTTTTTGTTTTGCGCCCCCAATTCTACTTTGCGATGCCATCTGTCATTTTACCCAAAATCTATGGTGAAACCAAAAAAAAAAAAAATCATTGTGCAACAAAAATGAAAAATAAATGCCATTTTGTAATTTTTGGGGGCTTCCGTCTCTATGCAGTACATTCTTCAGTAAAAATGACACCTTATCTTTATTCTGTAGGTCCATACGATTTAATTGATACCCTACTTATATAGTTTCATTTTGTTTTACTTCTGGAAAAAATCACAACTACATGCATGAAAAGTAATACGTTTAAAAATTTCCTTTTCTTACCCCTATAACTTTTTTACTTTTCCACATATGGGGATGTATGAAGGCTCATTTTTTGCGCCATGATCTGAAGTTTTTATCGGTACCATTTTTGTTTGGACTTTTTCATGGTATAAAAAGTGACCAAAAATATGCTATTTTGGACTTCACAATTTTTATTACGTGTACGCAATTGACCTTGCGGTTTAATTAACAATATTTATTTTATAGTTCGGACATTTACTCACGCAGCGATACCACATATGTTTATTTTTATTTACATTTTTTTATGGGAAAAGGGGGGTGATTCAAACTTTTATTAGGGAAGGGGTTAAATCACATTTATTAACAATTTTTTTTTACATAGGGGACTATAACATGCAGTACATTGATTGCAGGCACTGATCAATGCTCTCCCATAGCATTGCATTGATCAGTGTTATTGGTGGTTGATTGCTCAAGCCTGGATCTCAGGCTTGGAGAAATCAATTGACGACACGACTTGAAGGAGGCAGGTAAGGGACCCTCCTCGTGCGTCCTAGCTGATCCGGACACCGCGGTTTCACCGCGGTGGTCCCGTTCAGCCCGACTAAGCTGCTGGGAAGGTTTTAATTTCACTTTAGAAGTGGTGATCAACTTTGATCTCTGCATCTGAAGGGATAATACTGGGCATCACTGCGATCGGTGATGTCCGGTATTAGCCATGGGTCCTGGCCGTTGATAGCCGCCAGGACAACCCGATATGACTTGGGGTCAATGCGTGACCCCAAGTTATATCGTGGGAGCTGGTGCAGGACATAAATATATGTCCTGCGTCGTTAAGGTAGATTTAATAGATTTTAAGATATAAAACAGTTGTGGTGCACAATGGAAAGGGCAGATGTAGTGTACGGCCAACTGGGAGTTGCAGTTCTCCTGACAAGAGTAGTGTGTGTAGTGTCACAGTAGCTGAAGGTCATTAGCTGGACCCTGGGCTCCTTCCTTTTGCCCTCAACAAACTTAGCCAAGTATGAATTAGATTTTGACCACAGGCCACTACTATAATAATGGTGTCTGGGTACAGATGTGTCCATGATGTTAGTGTAAATACTTTAACTCAACATCTTCGGCACTCCTACACCCTCTGGCCTGTTTGCTTACTCATGAGATGGTTGGGAAGCTGAAAACAGCCTAGCTAGCTGCCTTGCATAACTCCTATTGTCTTAATTAGCAATTTTGCAAATGGTTTAGTCATGTGAGCTACTCCAGGAGTTATGTATACAACTGAGCTCATGGGGCTAGGCTATTTGTGCAACTCCAATTAAAATTAATGGTAGTTACGCCAAATGTGTAAGATAGATCACTTTGGATACACGGGTCGATGAGTCCTTAGAGGTAGGATCTGCATCTAGGGGACATTTAAGGCATATCCTGTGTATATGCCATGAATGTCCAAGATAGGAATATCTCTTTAACGCTCAAGATAAAGGGCAGTTGAGCCAGGGTTAAGTTTTTGAGAAAAGATTAAAAAGTCCCTTGGTACACATGTATAGAGAGTCTTTAAAGATACAGTCCATTATACGTAAGTAGTGCAGAAAAGGGATCTTCAGGGGTTGGCTCCCCATGGTGAATAAGACCGCTTGGAAGAGTTTTTCTTATGTTTTTTTGTGCTACAATTTCCTTTAGCAGGGCTTAAAGGGGTATTCCAGGAAAAAAAAAATATATCAACTGGCTCCAGAAAGTTAAACAGATTTGTAAATTACTTCTATTAACAAATCTTAATCCTTTCAATAATTATCAGCTGCTGAAGTTGAGTTGTTGTTTTCTGTCTGGCAACAGTGCTCTCTGCTGACATCCCTGCTTGTCTCAGGAAATGCACAGAGTAGAAAATGTTTGCTATGGGGATTTGCTTCTAAACTGGGCGATTCCCAAAGAGCACTTAGACAGAAAAGAGCAACTCAACTTAAGCAGCTAATAAGTACTGAAAGGATTAAGATTTTTTTTTATAGAAGTCATTTACAAATCTGTTTAACTTTCTGGAGCCAGTTGATATATTAAAAAAAGTTTTTTCCCTGGATAACCCCTTTAAGGTGTTTGTGGCATGGAAGTCATTTAGCACTGGCTCTGGCCAGAGGCCCACTAGGAGTCAGGTAACCCTAGGGCAATTGTTTCTTTGTGGTCGGAGCTCCAAGTCTGAACAGACTGCCTGACTAATAAACAACAACAATACATAGTAATGCTAACAACTATAATAATAATCACGATAATAGAAATTACAATAATATAGATAACAATAAATAACATACTTATAGCGGTCAGAAGTGTGCCCAAAACCGCGACCATGGTCAAGCCTATAGAGGGCCTACCCAGACAGAGAATGATAAATATATCAGAGGGTTGGGCTGGTGTCGGCGATCACCCGACATGCCCTGACCTGTAAGTAGGGGGTGTTATATACCCCACGCCCCTCCCACAAATACAGCCTAACAGGTTTACAGTTGTAGTCGGGTCTCCAAGTGTGGACAGACTGCCTGACTAATAAACAACAACAATGCATAGTAATGCTAACAACTAGAGATGAGCAAAGTTACAGTAATTCGATTTGTCACCAACTTCTCAGGAGTTGCTGACTTTAGCCTGCATAAATTAGTTCAGCTTTCACATGCTCCGGTTGGCTGGAAAAGATGGATGCAGTCCTAGGAGAGAGTCTCCTAGGACTGTATCCACCTTTTCCAGCCCACCAGAGCACCTGAAAGCTGAACTAATTTATGCTGGCTAAAGTCAGCAAACGCTGAGCCGTGAGGTTCATGACGAATCAAATCACTGTAACTTTGCTCATCTCTACTAACAACTATAATAGTAATCATGATAATAGAAATGACAATATAGATAACAATCAATAACATACTTACAGCGGTCAGAAGTGTGCCCAAAACCGCGGGCAAGCCTATAGAGGGCCAAAAAACCTGGCAGTAATCAAGAACTAATTATCACGTACCTCATCCGAACACCAGAGCTTAGTCAAAATTGGCCAAACGATTGTCAAATACCAGGAACCACGTAATGAAACCCTCCCCCCCCCTGTTTTGAGGTGCCGAGGCATACCAATGCACGTGTCTCATCCGATCGATTGGCTGTAAATGGTAAATCTGCACCTTTATGATTGCTGATACTAACATGTCAGTTAGAGTCATAACCTCTTGCAGGGCCCCACCCAAAAACCCCAAACAATATCCTTTGATTCCCTACCACCACCTGTCAGTGATATTGTTCTGAAAACATGTCAGTAACAAAACTGTGCAGTGCTTTACCCTGCAGAGGTGGCAGGCATAACAGGTATACCACCACCAAGTCTTGATATTATTGCTCTGAAGAGGAGTCAATAACAATAAATACACAGTGTATCCCCTTGCAGACATGGCAGGCACATCGGGAATACTGCCACCGAAAAGCCTAATTATTGCTCAGATAACGTGTTAGTAGCAAAAAATGCAGTGTATCTCACTGCAGACATGGCACGCATAACCAGTATTCTACTGTATATAGGATGTGATATTATTGCTCTGAAAATGTGTCAGTAACAATAATTGTGCAGTGCATCCTCCTGCAGGCGTGGCAGATGTAACAGGTATGCTACCAGATATGAGTCTTGATATTATTGCTCTGAAGAGGTGTCAGTAACAAAAATTGCAGTGTATCCCCCTGCAGGCGTGGCAAGCATAATGGTATACTACCACCAATGGTTTATAAAGTCATGCTCTGAATGTGTCAATAATAACTACACAGTGCATCACCCTACGGACATGGCAGATGTAACAGGTCTATTACCGCATATGAGCTGTAATATTATTTTACTGAAGAGGTGTCAGAAACAATGTTATGCTCTGAAAGTGTAAATAACAATAATTACTCAGTGCAGGCCTGACATGTATGTACATATTAAAGTTATGTAAGACTTTGTTATATATATATATATATATATATATATATATATATATATATATATATATATTTAAAATGTTTTTAAATAAAATTATATGTGAATGCTGTCAACTCGTGTTCAGTATGAATGCTAACAAAACGTATGTATAGTATGAACGCTACGAGCGTATGTACCGAATGGATGCATTGAGCGTATGAACCTTGCAAGCGCATGTCAGTCTAAATGCTACGACCGTGTGTGCCCTATGCTACTGGCGTACGACTGGCGTACGACCAACAAATGTTATGAGGGTATGAATAGAAGGACTGCTATGAACATATGTAACGTATGGAAGCTCTGGTTGTAAGCCTAAATACTATGCACTACGCACAGCACCAATGTTATGAGCCTATGATGCGTGTAAACTATGCACTTATGTATTACACCACCCTATGCATATAAAAGAGCACAAATGTTGTGGGTGTATGTGCGATATACAAGCTATAAGCCTATATGCAGTGTGAAGGTTAAAAGCATATGTGCAGTATAACAACAATGAGGGAGATTTATCAAAGGATTTAGACTGTTTTTTTCCCATCTAATTTTGTTGCACAGAAAGTTGCAGTCTAAATTTGTGTGACTTTTTAGCGACTTTTGCTTTAGAGGATTTTTAGAACATGATGCATTCTAGTCTATTTTAGACAGAAAAATGCATTGGTGCTGAATTTATCAAAATTGACTTTTCAGCGACAAGTCGCATAGGCTGGAAGTACGCTGAAATGTCAGACCATGCTGGAGCAGGTTTAAATACAGTCTAAAGCATAGATCACGAAGTCCGTGCGCAGAATTTATCAAGAGCCGTGCGACTTTTGATAACTTAGGCGCACAATAGACCGGCCTAACCCTCTGTAGTTTGGTCTATATTGATGCGGGAAATAGGCAACTTTGATAAATCTCCCCCAATGTGCGTACATGCATTATGAATGCTATGAGCGTGCGTACAGAATGAATGCTATGTGCCATATTAATGCTAAGAACATATGTACAGTATGAACTCTATGGGGGAGATTTATCAAAGTTGTCTATTTCCCGCATCAATATAGACCAAACTACAGAGGGTTAGGCTGGTCTATTGTGCGCTTAATTTATCAAAAGGCGCACAGCTCTTGATAAATTCTGCGCACGGACTTTGTGATCTATGTTTTAGGCTGTATTTAAACCTGCTCCAGCATGGTCTGACATTTCGGCTTACTTTCAGCCGATGTGACTTGTCACTGAAAAGTCGCTTTTGATAAATTCAGCAATAATGCATTTTTCTGTCTAAAAATAGACTAGAATGTATCATGTTCTAAAAATCCTGTAAAGCAAAAGTCGCTAAAAAGTCGCACATATTTAGACTGCGACTTTTTGTGCGACAAGTTTAGATGGGAAAAAACAGTCTAAATCCTTTGATAAATCTCCCCCTATGAGCGTATGTGCATTAATATGCTAAAAGCGTATGTACCGTATAAAACTATGAAAACTATGATACAGTACCATGCTACGAGTGTGCATGCAGTATAAATGCTATGGGCATAAGTGCAACAAGAATTATCTGAGAAAATGTGCAGTATAAATGCTATGAGAAAATTTACAGTATAAGTGCTGAGAGTGTGCGAGCACTATCAACGCTATGAGCGTAATGCAAAATTACTGCTATAAGCGTAAATGCAATAACCGAACTATGAACATATGCAGTATAAATGCTGAGCAATGTGCATTATGAATCCTATGAGCATACATGCCGTAATTCTGTGAGGTTGCGTGCAGTGTAAATACTATGAAGGTGCGTGCAGTATAAATACTATGAGGGTGCATGCGGTATAAATACTATGAGGGTGCGTGCGGTATAAATACTATGAGCTTGCGTGCGGTAAAAATACGAGCGTGCGTGCGGTATAAATACTATGAGCGTGGGTGCGGTATAAATGCTATGAGCGTGCGTTCGGTATAACTACTATGAGCGTACGTGTGGTATAAATACTATGAACGTGCATGTGGTATGAATACCACGAACGTGCGTGCGGTATGAATACTATGACCGTGTGTGCGGTATAAATACTATGAGCGTGCGTGTGGTATAAATGCTATGAGCATGTGTAGAGTATTAATGCTATGAGCGTGCATGCAGTATTAATGCTATTAGCATGCATGCCATATTAAAGCTATGAACATACGTGCCGTATTAATGCCATGAGCATGTGTGCAGTATGAAAACCATGAACGTGCAAGCAATACAATGCCCTGAGCGTGCAAGCAGAAAAATGCTATGCACGTGTGTGCAGTATAAATGCTATGCGCGCGCATGCAATATAACTGTTATGAGCATGCGTGCAGTATACATGTTATGAGCATGCTTGCAGTATAAATGCTATGAGCATGTGTGCCGCATAAATGTTATGAGCAAGCATGCGGAATGAATGTTATGAGCTTACGTGCCGTATAGATGTTTTGCGCATAATGCAGTATAAATGCTATGAGTGTATGTGTTGTATGAAAGTTATGAGCGAGAGTGCAGTGGAAGCTAAGAGCAGTATGACATACTATGGGTGCACGTGCAGTATAGCTATGAGAGTAAGTGCAATGAAACTAAGAGCGTACATGCAGTATAAAAGCTATGAAGTTAAGTGCAATATAATTGCTATGGATGTAGGTGCAGTATCAATGTTGTAAGCGTACATGCAATGAAAAAGGCTATAAGTGTATGTGCAGTATAAATGCTATGAGCGTGAGTGCAGTGTAAATTCATTACCATATGTGCAGTACGAATGCTATGAGTGTGAGTGCAAGATAACTGCATGACCGTATGTGCAGTATAAACGCTATGACCGTGAGTGCAGTATGAATGCATGACCGTATGTGTAGTATAAATGCTATGAGCATGAGTGCAGTATAATGCTCGACCATATATGCAGTAAGAACACTATGCGCGGGAGTGCAGTATAAATGCATGACCGTATGTGCCGTATAAATACTATGAACATGAGTGCCGTATAATGCATGACCATATGTACAGTATAAATGCTATGAGCGTGAGTACAGTATAACTGCATGAGCATATGTGCAGTAGAAATGCTATGAGCATTTGTGCAGTAAAATGCATAATTGTATGTGCTGTATAAATACTATGAACATGAGTGCATTATAATGCATTACCATATGTGCAGTATACATGCTATGAGCATGCATGCAGGATAATGCATGATCGTATGTGCAGTATAAACGCTATGAGCGTGGGTGCAAGATAAAATCCATGACCGTATGTGCAGAATAAATGCTATGAGCGTGAGTGCAGTATAAATGCATGACCGTATGTGCAGTATAAATGCTATGAACGTGCGTGTAGTATAAATGCATGACCGTATGTACAGTATAAATGCTATGAGCGTGAGTGCAGTATAAATGCATGACCGTATGAGCAGTATAAATGCTATGAGCGTGAATTCAGTACAATGCATGACCATATGTGCAGTATAACTACTATGAGCGTGAGTGCAGTATAAATGCATGACCGTATGTGCAGTATAAATGCTATGAGCGTGAATGCAGGATAATGTATGACCGTATGTGCAGTATAAATACTATGAGCGTGAGTGCAGTGTAAATGCATGACATTATGTGCAGTATAAATGCTATGAGCGTGAATGCAGTATAATGCATGACCATATGTGCAGTACAACTACTATGAGCATGAGTGCAGTATAAATGCATGACTATATGTGCAGTATAAATGCTATTAGGGTGAGTGCAAGATAAAATGCATGACCGTATGTACAGTATAAATGCTATGAGCGTGAGTGCAGTATAAATGCATGACCGTGTGTGCCGAATAACTACTATGAGCGTGAACGGCCACACCGAACCCACGGACACTGGCGGGAACAACCGAACAAACCAGACAATTCCCCCAAAGATATTGCAGCGGTCAGCCAGTCCACAGCCCCTGTGTCACCTACCCTATCATGAAGTCACCTTCCTCTGGTGCAACCGCTGTCACCCACTGACTACTGGCCCGCTAAAGAAGCCAACAGTCAGAGAGTGGCACAGCCCCTGACCCGGCTTGAGGTTGAACTTCCGCCCAGAGGTGGCCAGCGGGCTTGCCCAGATAACTGGCCGTACGATACCCCATACAGCGAGGCTCCAGTAGAGAGAGCGGACCCCAGAGGTTACAACTGGGGAGATTCAAACACCTGCCCAACTCGCAGCTGAACAAACCAGCTGACATTGCCGATCGCCTGACACGCCCTGACCTGTAAGTAGGGGCCGTTATATACCCCACGCCCCTCCCACAAATACAGCCTAACAGGCTTACATTTCTTTTACCTTGTGACAGTT
Source organism: Hyla sarda (assembly GCF_029499605.1). Taxonomy (NCBI): domain Eukaryota; kingdom Metazoa; phylum Chordata; class Amphibia; order Anura; family Hylidae; genus Hyla; species Hyla sarda. The sequence goes on along the minus strand of NC_079197.1, from coordinate 38,081,197 downwards.
TCCTACATGATATCTATTCAGTGTGGACTGATAACCGCTTCTGGGTGTAGAGGTATCTCACATGGTGCTGTGGAAATCATTATGAACAACCCAAACTGACTAGAGTGGCAAATTAATTAGGATTTTTTTTTACTGGTAGAGCTAGGGTTAAGTGGGTTTCTGCACAGCATAAGAACTTCTTCACTGGCCTGAGCCACTGACTAGTCTAGTTGTTTTTAGCCCTCTGGGGAGAAAGGATTGTAATTGGGGAATCCTCTCACAGAACTTTCTAGCAACTTTTAGAAGTCTGTGTGATATGGGTCATGTAACCGTCTCTCATACACTTACAAAGAATCCACTAGAGGTGGAAGCACATAGAATACAAACCATTGTAAACTCTATTCCACACAGTGTAAGCAGCATAAAGAAACCTAGGACATGCTAGACATGTTTTGACTCATAGGGGGAGATTTATCAGTTGTCATAGCATCCAATAACTTTGCTTCTTTCATTTTTAACAAGGCCTCTGAAAAATGAAAGAAGTGATCTGATTGGTTGCTATAGACAACTGGGCAAATTTTCTGCACAGGATTTGTTAAATCTCCCCCCCTAGTGTCCATACTGGATTATAGAGTTAGAGGTCCACCTACCGCCACACGGCAACCAGTTTGTTTCAGTAGTGATAGTGTATGTTTATCTCCCTTTAAGATAATCACTTAAGAAGATAAATAAGCAGAAAACCATTTAAAAGACAATTAGCAAAGAAAATCTCAAGAGGATACTGTTCAGTCCACGCTCTCCAGTATCTAGTTGACCTTCATGAGATCACTACTTTTGATGAGTTGTTGCCCGATAGCTGTCTTGATATCTCCTGGGACCTCCTATCATCAGGATCAAGCTTTACTTTACTGATGTGTGAGCTATTAGAGTTAAATGCAAGAGATAGAAGACAGAGCACTGAACAGCTGGAAGATGTCACAGTGATGGATCCCAGATAAATTAAATCCCTCTCCAGGTATATATACATTTAAAAATCCCCAAATGAAAGTAGTTGTAAAACCCTGTAAATCCATCACTTTGCATTTCCTTAAAATGTGTGCATTCTCACCCTACTTCCCCTGGGCTGTAAAAAAAACCTTGTAAAAAGGTATCCCACCGTGCATGTATGTATTCATTACATGTGATTTAATGGATGTCCATGACATTTACAAGCAAAAGTACATTCCTAAAATCTTCAGCTGCCCATGGAAAGGAACAAGTGTTGGATCTCTTTGCTGGTCTCCCGGGGTTTACAGACTTGGACCCCGTATGGTAGGGTTGACCCAGGAATGTTTGTAAAACTTAGTATGTTGGTATGTTTATATGTATGTGAGTGTAATTTAATGTAGAATTTATTAAGATAAAATGGATAAATGATGGACTGGACAGACTATGGTAAATAAACTCAGTTGCTAAAATAACATCAAGACATTGGCAGTATGCTAGGATACAATATTTGACTCTCCTCCAGATTATAGGAGGACTTGTGGCCAACCCATTTTTATTTTATTTTACTGCCTTTGAATAGTATAGGGTACCCCGATCACACACCCTTTTACAGTTTCTTGATACTCCTTCCCTTTCCCAAGATGTAAGGGTTTATAGTTTGACAATTCAGGAAATCAGTCAGATGGGCGTAAACTTAATAATGGTAGTGACGGTGATGGGTGGGATTATAACAGTCAGAGGGTATGGATGTTTTATAGTGAGGGGCGTGTATGCCTAATACACCTCCGACTACATATTTACACCCATCTGCTAGTCACTCCCATTATTAAATTAAGTTCACGCCGATCTGGCTTATTCCCTACATTTTCAGGAATGGGAGGATTTATCAAGAAACTGTAAAAAAAAAATGTGTGTGACTAGGACACCCTAAATTATTATATTACAGAGCAATTTCTTTTTTGGGGGCTTTGTCACAGGTCCTCTTTAAGTTAGTTTCAAGAGATTTAGTCAAAAACTGCTGAATGTATGTGTTTTTTTTTATTTTTTTTAATGTGTTTATATAATCAGCTAAAGAGTTGGCTAGACTTTGTTTCATACTTTGCAAACATATATTGAAAGCATATCTCTGATGAATACCCACCACTCTGTCTAGCTGTCATGGAAATCTAGGAGAGAAAAAGGATCACTGAATAAGCAGGTGACAGAAAAGTTAGTACAAAAGGGCAAAGATGGTTAAAAATAGTATCCAATGGACCTCTACTGCATCAGCCAGAAATTGAGGGCAGAATATTGTATGTCCAATGTCTCATGAATAGTGTTGGGCGCGAATATTCGCACTTTTTCGCAATTTTTATCGTGAATATCGCAAATTCGCGAATACAGTGGTCCCTCAAGTTACAATATTAATTGGTTCCAGGACAACTATTGTATGTTGAGACCATTGTATGTTGAGACCATAACTCTATGGAAACCTGGTAATTGGTTCTGAAGCCACCAAAAATGTCATCCAAAAATAAGAAAAAGTGAGAATTAAAGAATAATAAGTAGATAACTAATACAGATTAAAAAAAAAAGAAAGATCTGCTTGGAGCTGTAAATCACTGTCTATGTCAGTGTTTCCAAACCAGGGTGCCTCCAGCTGTTGCAAAACTCCAACTCTCAGCATGCCCGGACAGCCGTTGGCTGTCCGGGCATGCTGGGAGTTGTAGTTTTGCAACAGCTGGAGGCACCCTGGTTGGGAAACAATAGTTTATGTAGAGGACAGAAGCTTCTTCAGGGTCCTATACAGTACACACAGTGTCCCAAATGGAGCCGCCCTTACTTGGTGTCCAAAGGAGCAGCTAACCCTGGCACAGGCAAAGAGTAGTACAGAACTTGTAGTTCCTCCCTGTACTGTAGGGGGAGCTACCAGACAGCCAGTCAGTGCATGCACTTCAGTAATAGAGGTGATTTACCAGTAAAATGCCAATTCTGATTGGTCAGTTCCTCCAGTTGTGTCACATTTCACAGATCTGCACTGTCTGTAGCATTGTATGTTGAGTCTGGTTTCAAGTTACGATGGTCCAGAAAAAAACATTGTATGTTGAGGCCATTGTAAGTTGAGGGATCACTGTATTGCGAATATATATTTGCTATATATTTGAAATTACGAATATTGACTTTTTTCTGCATATGCGCATATTCGCATGTGCGAATATTCGCATATGTGAATATTTGCATATGTGAATATTCGCATATTCCTTCTTTTCACTTGTGGGCCAATTAGAATGATGCAAATACACTTGTCAGAGGTTACCAACAACCTCCCTAGCAACCAATAGTAAAGTTGCCCACCCCCTCACTGTTTTCTTCCTTAAATACACGAATATGCGAATATTCGCATATGCGAATATAACGAATACGTGAAATTCGCGAATATAAGACAAATATTTGTCTATATATTCACGAAATATCGTGAATTCGAATATGGGCAATGCCGCTCATCCCTACTCATGAACACTATAGCCTACAAAAGAGACTAAGATGACTTTGTGGCTGTAGTTATACTTTAGGGCTGTGTTCACATACCGATTTTTGAAGATAATTTTTGAACCATAATTGGTTGAAAAAAGATCAAGAAGATAAAAAGTGGTAAAAAAAGAAAGAAAAAGGTTGAAAATCAGGCTCAAAAACTGTGTGTGGACAAAGTCTAAGCTTGTTCACACTAGTTGTAAGGCTAAAGAAATGTTTTTGAGGCACATTAATTATGTATGGGTGTATAAAGAAATAGCCCTTTGGCTATTAAGTTTAATGGAAACATTTTTGCCCATTTTGGGAGCCATAAACTATTTTACAGTAAGAAACAAAACAAAACAACAAGAAAAACAAAACAAAAACAAAACAAAACAGCAAAGGCCAAAAAGGTATTCTATACTACTATCCTCATGTCATACAGCTTTAGGCTGGGGCCACACAGTTTTTTTCTCAGTATTTTTTTTTAGCCAAAACTAAGAGTGGAGCCAACACAGAGAACAATTATGATGACTATTTTGGAAAGAATTGTACAGTCTTCTGTTTAGGAACCTCTCTTGGTTTTAGCTAAGAATATTGAGCAACATATGTTTGAACACAACTTTTTATACTATTTTCTGCTAGTCTAACTATTGTCAACTCAATCCCCTTAAGGACGCCCGACGTATCCATATGCCCCCATTTTAAAGTCCTTAAGGACTGAGGTCGTATGGTATTCCCGTGGGAATTCCAGTCCCCGCTGCTCGCTGGGCGGGGACAGGGTTGACTGGGATACAGCAGGAGGTGAGGCCTGTTCACATCCTGCTGTTGCTTAGCAACATCTCGCAGCATGCAAAGCCAAAGGGCATGCTGGGAGTTTGCAACAGCTGGAGTTCCAACTACAACTCCCAGCATGCCCTTTGGTAGTCTGTGCATGCTGTAGTTTGTAGTTATGCAACAGCTGGAGGCACATTTTTTCTATGAAAAAGTGTGCATCCAGCTGTTGCATAACTACAGCTCCCAACATGCACAGACAACCAAAGGGCATGCTTGAAGTTGTAGCAGTGTGCCTCCAGCTGTTGCAAAACAACAACTCTCAGCATGCCCATCGACTGTCAATGCATGCTGATTGTTGCAGTTTTGCAACAGCTGGAGACACATTGGTTGTGAAACCGAGTTTGTTACCTAACTCAGTGTTTTGCAACCAGTGTGTCTCCAGCTGTTGCAAAAATATAACTCCCAGCATGTATGGTCTGTCAGTGCATGCCGGGAATTGTAGTTTTGCAACAGCTGGAGGCACACTGGTTACTAAACACTGAGTTAAGTAACAAACTCTCAGTGTTTCGCAACCAAAGCACCTCCAGCTGTTGCATAACTACAACTCCCAGCATGTATGGTCTGTCAGTGAATGCTGGGAGTTGTAGTTTTGCAACAGCTGGAGGTTTGCCCCCCCCCCCCCCCCATGTGAATGTACAGGGTATATTCACACGGACGGGTTTACAGTGAGTTTTCAAGTTTCAGATGCAGCAAATTTTCTGCCGCAGCTCAAACTCCCAGCACAAACTCTCTGTAAATCCGCTTGTGTGAATATACCCTAAAAACACTTCAATACACCTACACAAAATAAAAAGTAAATCGCTGCATGTACACATACCCCTACACAGCCCCCCCTCCCAATAAAAAACCTCTTGTACGGCACTGTTTTCAAAATGGAGCTTCCAGCTGTTGAAAAAAAAAAACAACTCCCAGTATTGCCGGAGAGCCACTGACTGTACAGGCATGCTGGGAGTTTTGCAACAGCTGGAGACACCCCATTTGGGAAACACTGCCGTAGGGTATTTTTGTGGTGGATTCAAATCCCCAATTTAGGCCTCAAATGCGCATGGCGCTCTCTCGCTTTGGTGCCCTGTCGTATTTCAAGGAAACAGTTTAAGGCCACATATGGGGTATCTCCGTACTCGGGAGAAATTGTGTTACACATTTTGGGGGCTTTTTCTCCTTTTACCCCTTATGAAAAGGTAAAGTTGGGGTCAACACCAGCATGTTAGTGTAAAAAAAAATAAGGTAAAAGGAAAAAAAGACCCCCAAACTTTGTTATGTAATTTCTCCTGAGTACAGAACTACCCCATATGTGGGCGTAAAGTGCTCTGCGGGCGCACAAAAAGGCTCAGAAGTGAGAGAGTGCCATGTACATTTGAGGTCTAAATTGGTGATTTGCACAGGGGTGGCTGAATTTACAGGGTTCTGACATAAACGCAAAACAATAAATACGCAGATGTAACCACATTTTGCAAACTACACCCCTCACGCAATTTAACAAGGGGTAAAGTGAGCCTTAACACCCCACAGGTGTTTGACAAATTTTCATTAAAGTTGGATGTGAAAATGAAAAAAAAAAGTTTTCTTCACTAAAATACTGGTGTTACCCTACATTTTTCATTTTCACAAGGGAGAGTAGGAAAAAAGGCCCCCAAAATTTGTTTAAGTAAGTAAGAACATACCCCATATGTGGATGTAAAGTGCTCTGCGGGTGCACTACAATGCTCAGAAGGGAAGGAGCACCATTGAGCTTTAGGAGAAAGAATGTGTCCGAAATTGAAGCCATGAATGTTTACAAACACCCCATAGTGCCAGAACAGTGGATCCCCCCCACATGTGACCCCATTTTGGAAACTACACCCCCCACAGTATGTAATAAGGGGTACAGTGAGCATTTACACCCCACAGGTGTCTGACAGATTTTTGGAAAAGTGGTCCGTGAAAATTAAAAACATTTTTCATTTGCACAGCCCACTGCTCCAAAGATCTGTCAAACGCCAGTGGGGTGTAAATATTCACTGCACTCCTTATTAAATTCTGTGAGGGGTGTAGTTTCCAAAATGGGGTCACATCCGGAGGGGGGGGGGGGGGTCCACTGTTCCGGCACCACAGGGGACTTTGTAAACACACATGGCCTCCCACTTCTATTCCAACTAAATTCTCTCACCAAAAGCTCAATGGCACTCCTTCTCTTCTGAGCATTGTAGTTTGGCAGCAGAGCATGTTACATCCACATATGGGGTATTTCCATACCCAGAAGAAAAGGGGTTACACATTTTGGGAGGATTTTTCTCCAATTACCCCTTGTGAAAATTAAAAATTTGGGGTAACACCAGCATTTTAGTTAAAAATGTCAAATGTTTCATTTTCATTTTTCTTTGCTGTTCTGGCACCATAGGGGCTTCCGAAATGCGACATGCCCCCAAAAACCATTTTAGCTTTCCAAGAGTCAAATGTGACTTCTCTTCTGAGCATTGTAGTGCGCCCGCTTTGCACTTGACATCCACACATGGGGTATTTCCATACTGAAAAGAGATGGGGTTACAAATTTTGGGGGACATTTTCTCCTATAACCCCTTGTAAACATTTAAAATTTGTGGGAAAACCAGCATTTTGGTGAAAAAAAATCATTTACACATGCGACTTTAACGAAAAGTCGTCAAACACCAATGGGGTGTTAAGGCTCGCTGGACCCCTTGTTACGTTCCTTGAGCGGTGTAGTTTCCAAAATAGTATGCCATGTTGTGCTTTTTTTTTTTGTGTGCTGTTCTGGCACCATAGGGGCTTCCTAAATGTGACATTCCCCCCAAAAACCATTTCAGAAAAACTCACTCTCCAAAATCCCATTGTCGCTTCTTCCCTTCTGAGGCTTGTAGTGAACCCACAGAGCACTTGACATCCACACATGAGATATTTCCTTACTCGAGAGAAATTGTGTTACAAATTTTTTTTTTGGGGGGGAAGGCTTTTTCTCCTTTTACCACTAAAATTTCAGAAACTGTTTCTACAAGAACATGCAAGTGTAAAAAATTGAGATTTTGAATATTCTCCTTCACCTCGCTGCTATTCCTGTGAAACACCTAAAGGGTTAACACACTTTCTGAATCTCATTTTTAATACTTTCGGGGGTACAGTTTTTATAATGGGGTCATTTATGGGGTATTTTCTAATATGAAGACTCCTCAAATCCACTTCAAAACTGAACTGGTCCCTGAAAAATTCCGATTTTGAAAATTTTGTGAAAAATTGGAAAACTGATGCTGAACTTTGAAGCCATCTGATGTCTTCCAAAATTTTAAACATGTAAACTTAATGATGCAAACATAAAGTAGACATATTGTATATGTGAATCAATATATAATTTATTTTGAATATCCATTTTCCTTACAAGCAGAGAGTTTCAAAGTTAGAAAAATGCTACATTTTCTAAATTTTCATGTAGTAAATTTGGGTAGCCATATTAGTCCAGTGATGCAGATGCAAATCAAAAAACTTTTGCAGTATCTTGTAATACCTTTTTTATTGGACTAACAGAATTTTGTGGAGACAAGCTTTTGGGAAATTTGGGGATTTTTTACCAAGAAAGGATGCAAGTAACGACGAAAATTTACCACTGTGTTAATGTAGAATATTTCACGAAAGTACAATTTTGGAATCACAATAATCGGTAAAATCCTCCCGGAGTTACTAATGCATAAAGTGACAATGGTCAGAATTGCAAAAAAGGGCTCAGTCCTAAAAGTGAAAAAGGGCTCAGTCCTTAAGGGGTTAAATGACATAGATGACAAATAATTCAGAAGTCATCGGCCACTCTTTGCTATAAAAAAATTATCATGAAAAATCATTTTAAAACTTTTAATGCATCTGGTACATCAGCAGATATAACATTTGGCCCCTGTTTTGTGGAACTTTTTCTTAACTTGAAGGTGTATAAAGAAACCTGTGAATACAATGTTAAACTTGGCTTTTTATTTAAAATTCCTTATAAATCTGGAAATAACATGAGATACTCTCTAATTTCCTCAATTTTACAACTGTTGGATGAAGACTATGAAAATTCTTTTGCCCATCTGCTTTGTCTTTCTTGCCCCTGGGTATCTTCCAAACCTTTCTAAATTATCCGAGCGTTTTCTGAGGTTTCTCGCATTTACTAAAACAATTACAAGCTTGTCAACTATAAGGACACATTGTCTAGACTCAAAAGCTTATGTTATTTTACCATACCCTCCAGGTTCAGCGGTGATTACACATTCGCGTACATTTACATTAACTATCATGTGTTTCAGATGTTCTCTTGATTTTCAATCCATGATGTTTTTCACCTGCTTAAAATTAGATTGGTATTCTCTACCGGCATATATGCAAAAATAGTTAGGACTTAAAAATGTAAAACAAAAAACAAAACAAAAAAAAAAACAGGTGCTGTATAATAAATGAATTATTATTCTGTGATATTTTATATAAAATTGGTTCTTAATTTGTACCTGTTGTAGAGTCATATCAAAGTTCTGACTGGTTGGGGTCTAAGTGTTCCCTTGACCTCTGCCCCTGCTCTCTGTGCGAACTACCAGGACTATCCCATAGACTTGCTTTGGGAATCTGTCTTGGTCACTTGCAAAGAGCTGAGAGAGAATGCACTTCTTGTATTAAAGGGGTGTTCCAGGATTTTTTTTATTTGACTATGCTACAGGGGCTGTAAAGTTAGTGTAGTTCATAATATAGTGTCTGTACCTGTCTTACATTCTCATGTGATCTTTGATCTGGATGCTCATTTTTAACAGCATACCAAATGACTCCTCAGGTATTCTCAGAATGCAGTGCGGCCCAGACACATCCTCACTAGTCAGGGAATCTGTTCTGCATCAATGGGCGGTGCAACCACAGGGAATTTGCAACAGCTGGAGGCACCCTGGTTAGAAAGCACTGGTCTTTTGCATGGAATTCAACTCATTTGTGGTTCAATGGGTGGGGTGGCTGATGTGTGGGAGGGAGAAAAGGGGAATTTGTAGGAATTTTATGGGATTTGTAGTAAAAGAGAAAACTCCAAGACTAAAAAGCCAGTTCACAAAAAGAAAGCATTAGCTTTATGGTAATCTCACAACGTAGCCATTTAACTCAAAGACAAGTGTGGATCCTTCCTCAGCATGTCCATTACTGTCTGGCAGGAAAGAGCCAAAATCACCTAATGGTGGATAACCCCTTTAAGCTCCTCTTGAAGTTGAAACCCCATGCTCGTCGGTGGTGAAAATTGCATATTTTTGCCAGCCACAATCTACCCTGCAGTAAGTGGACGATGATGGTGCATTTTTATCTTGACGTATAATAATTTTCCTGTTAATTTCACTGGTTACTGGCTGTTTTGAAAAACATGGGGAACCCCCACACTTAAAAAAAATTGCTTTAAAAAATAAATAAATCTATATCTATCTCTTTAACCCTTACTCACCCCCTTACTCAGCCAGAGGTGGGGTTTATGTTTAAAGTCTCATACAAGTCAATGGGAAATATATGTTACTGCATAACTTCCAAACGGCTGGATATATTTCGATAATACTTGGTCACATGTTACTTATATGTCCACTTAAAATATAGCATAGTTAAGCGTGTCCTTCATATAAGGATATACTGGCTAATGTCTCAATTTTACATCCGTTTTGAGGGTTAGCTAATGTCATTGTCTACATTAACCACAGCAGTGAAACCATATTGTGATCCATAGGTGCAGGTCCTCCACTCCAACTTAGTTGCACAACTGCACTTAGGGTTGAGCACCTTGTATCACCTTAGATCACGTCAATGTAATTGTTCGTAGTTAATTTAACCTTTAACTACCCCCATTTTTGCAAATCAATGGGAAATGTATGTTCCCACATAACTTGGTAACCTGGTACACATATTACGGGTCGGGATAGGAGGTCGGGATAGGAGGATGGGATAGGAGGTTGGGATAGGAGGTCGGGAAAGAAGGTCAGGATAGGAGATCGAGCTAGGAGGTCGGGATAGGAGGTCGAGATAGGAAGATGGGATAGGAGGTTGGGATAGGAGGTCAGGATAGGAGGTCGGGATAGGAGGTCCAGATAGGAGGACGGGATAGGAGGACGGGATAGGAGGTCGAGATAGGAGGATGAGATCGAAATAGGAGGACGGGATAGGAGGATGGGATAGGAGGTCGAGATAGGAGGACTGGATAGGAGGTCAGGATAGGAGGTCGTGATAGGAGCTCGAGATAGAAGGTCGAGATAGGAGGTCGATATAGGAGGTCAAGATAGGAGGTCGAGATAGGAGGACGAGATATGAGGTCGGGATAGGAGGTCGAGAAAGGAGGTCGAGATATGAGGTCGGGATAGGAGGTTTGGATAGGAAGTCGGGATAGGAGGTAGATATAGGAGGTCGGGATATGAGGACAGGATAGGAGGTCCGGATAGGATGTCGAGATAGGAGGTCGAGATAGGAGGTCGGGATAGGAGGACAGGATAGGAGGACAGGATAGGAGGACGGAATAGGAAGTCGAGATAGGAGGACGGGACAGGAGGATGGGATAGGAGGTCGAGATAGGAGGTTGAGGAACTCAATGGGGGAGATTTACCAAAACCTGTGTAGAGGAAGAGTGGTGAAGTTGCCCATAGCAACCAATCAGATTGCTTCTTTCATTTTTCACAGGTCTCTTTAAAAATGAAAGAAGCGATCTGAATGGTTCCTATGGGCAACTGCACCCCTCTTCCTCTACACAGGCTTTTATCTTTTATAAATCTACCCCAATGTGTGTGTATATGTGTGTATGTGTGTGTATGTTCCAGCATCACGTCCAAACGGCTAAAGATATTAACATGAAACTTGGCACACATGTTACTTTTATGTCAACAACAAACTTAGGATATGTGATTTAACCCTTACTCACTCCCATTTGCAATGGTCAGGGTTTTTGTTTAAAGTCCCATACAAGTCTATGGGAATTATATGTTACTACATAAATTCCAAATGGCTGGCGATATTTCGATAATACCTGATCACATGTTACTTATATGTCCACTTAAAATATAGGATAGTTAATTTAACCCTTAACCACCCCCATTTGTGAGGATTGGGTTTTTTGTTTAAAGTCCCATGCTAATCAATGGGAAATGTATGTTCCCACATAACTTCCATATGGCTGGAGATAGTTCAATAATACCTGGTACACATCTTACTTATATGTCAAATAAAAATATATGATAGTTAAATTAACCCTTACCTACACCCTTATATAAAAGATGGCTTTTTGTTTTAAGTCCCATGCAAGTATTTGGGACTTCCATTACCTTACTCCACAAGCTCCGCTCTGCATCTCCTGGTGAATGTGTCAGTCCGGCTTGCAAGCCACACCCCATCTCACAAAGACGGGATGGGATATGGGGTCGGGCTATGGGGTCGGGATATGGGGACGGGATATGGGGTCAGGCTATGAGGACGGGAGATGAGGTCGGGATATGAGGTCTGGCTATGAGGTCGGGCTATGAGGTCGGGATATGAGGTTGGGATAGGAGGACAGGATAGGAGGTCGGGATATGAGGACGGGATATGAGGATGGAATATGAGGTTGAGATATCAAGTCGGGATATGAGGACAGCATATGAGGACGGTATATGAGGATAGCATATAAGAACAGGATATGAGGTCAGGATATGAGGACAGGATATGAGGTCGGGATATGAGGACAGGATATGAGGTTGGGATATGAGGATGGGATTTAAGGATGGCATATGAGGACAGGATATGAGGTCAAGATATGAGGACGGTATATGAGGACGGGATATGAGGTCGGGATATGGGGATGGGATAATGGGAATGGGATATGAGGACGCGATATGGGGTCGGACTATGAGGATGGGATATGAGGATGGGATATGAGGTCAGGATATGAGGATGGGATATAAGGTTGAGATATGGGGACGGGATATGGGGTTGGGATATGACAACAATATATGAGGATGGGATATGAAGTCAAAATCTTCCTCCTTTGTTGATTTTCCTCAACAACAAGGATTAGGAAGGAAAAACCAGGCAACGCCGCTCAGCTATTAAATAAATAAAATTGTGAGTGTTTCCACATATTTTCCAAACCAGCCAGATACCAACAAAGCAGCAATAGCCTGAAAAGGGTGGGCAAGGGTTATTGATCTTGGCCCTCTCCAGCCTTAATGATGTCAACCTGTTACCGCCCAGAACCAGGAGCACCAGTTTAGATGCTCCGGACCTGTTGGCATGACTTCTGTCTGGATTCCCTGTGAAAATGAAACCTCCTAAGGACACAGACCATTTTCATGTTTGTGTTTTTTTGTGTTTTCCTCCTCACCTTTTAAGAGACAAGAACCTGTGAAATATAGAAAAAGAAAAGACTGCGTACGGCGCCTCGTGATTAAACAGTCGCCACATATTTCAGCCCCTTATAGGTGGCCACTCACCTTATGGCAGAAAGTTAAAGGGGTACTCCGGTGGTCAACATGTTTCTCCGTTTTTGACTTACCCAATTTGTTTTGTTTCATTTCTATTATTGTTGTTTAGGGACTCTATTTCTGTTCTTTGCTGTCTTTTTATCCCCCACTTTGTTTTCCTCTCTTTGCTTCTATTTCCTGTTTCTTGCTGTGCTGAAAACTACAAATCCCAGCATGCCACATGCCTTGCTAGTTTGGGGCGGCTCCTTTTTTTTGTTTGTTTGTTCCGCCCTTTACCCACCCTACTATTTTCCTGGGTCAGCCCCCTTATACACAGCACACTAATATAAATCAGCCTTGGTTGGAATACTCTGTCATACACACAAAAGGGACTACAACTCCCAGCATGTGTCATTCAGGAGTCTTCAGTCTGTGGTATAACACCAGCATGCTGCCTCTGTAGTCTCCTGGGAGTTGTAGTTCACCACACCTCTGCAGGGCATACACCAGTGTTTCCCAACCAGGGTGCATCCAAGTGTTGCAAAACTACAACTCCCAGCATGCCCTGACAGCCTTTGGGCATGCTAGGAGTTGTAGTTTTGCAACAGCTGGAGACACACTGGTTGGGAAACACTGGTGTAACATGATGTGCTCTTTCTGAGTGTTGCTGTGTAAGAGGGGGCGTGAAAGAGGAGTTTCAAAAACTGGAGTTTGAAAGCAGGAGGTTGAGATCGCTGTGAGTGTTAATTTCTGAACGCACAAGGTCTACAAAAAATTTTTAAGTGTAATTTTGACTGTCTGTTTTTTCCTATACATTTGTGAAATCCCCATTACTAGATGGCCTCCATGTTGGAAAATGCAGTTCAATGTACATCCTGTTCAATGTATGCAATCCTTGAACAACAGTTTGAGGGTGCATATTGTTGTGCGAGATGTGTGCTAGTTGTCCGTTTGGAAGCCCAGATCCTGCATCTAGAGGGGCGACTGGCAACAATGAGAAGCATTAACAACATGGAGAGGAGTCTCCTGCTCACTGAGCAGGCACTCTCGGGAGTAGAGGTGGGGGAGGACAGTGGGACGAAGTTGCAGGACAGTCAGGCAGTTAGCTGGGTTACAGTTAGAAAGAGGGGTAGGGGAAAAAGTGTCAGGGAGGCTAGTCCTGAACTGGCACACCCCAACAAGTTTGCCCGCTTGGCAGATGAGGGGGATGCCATTACAGAGCTAGGAGAACTGCAGCAGGATACCACCTCTGACCGCCAGGGGGGTGTCTGCTCCAGTAAGGAGGGAGGGAGGAGTACAGGGCAGGCCAGACAGGTACTAGTGGTGGGGGACTCAATTATTAGGGGGACAGACAGAGCAATCTGTCACAAAGACCGGGATCGCCGAACAGTGTGTTGTCTGCCTGGCGCACGAGTTCGGCACATCGCGGATCGGGTTGACAGGTTGTTGGGCGGGGCTGGAGAGGACCCAGCAGTCATGGTACATATTGGCACCAATGACAAAGTAAGAGGTAGGTGGAGTGTCCTTAAAAATGATTTCAGGGACTTAGGCCGCAAGCTTAAGGCAAGGACCTCCAAGGTAGTCTTTTCTGAAATACTACCAGTACCACGAGCCGCACCAGAGAGGCAGCGGGAGATCAGGGAGGTAAACAAGTGGCTCAGAAGCTGGTGTAGGAAGGAAGGGTTTGGGTTCATGGAGAACTGGGCTGACTTCGCTGTCGGTTACCGGCTCTACCGTAGGGACGGGCTGCACCTCAATGGGGAGGGTGCAGCTTTGCTTGGGGAGAAGATGGCTAGAAGGGTGGAGGAGTGTTTAAACTAGGGACTTGGGGGGAGGGAACCTACAGCAAAGAGGGGGAAGATAGTGTAGATAGAGAGGTGGGAATTATAAATGTACCTGGGGGTGGAGCGGAGGGAGGGGTTAGAATAGTTAATAGGAGTAAGCTTCATAGGAAAATAAAACTTACACCCTTGAATCCCATTAACCCCAATAACATAAAGGATGGAAATGTAAAGTGTATGTTCACAAATGCCAGAAGCCTAGCAAATAAAATGGGGGAGCTTGAGGCCTTGATACTGGAGGAACATATTGATATAGTTGGGGTCACTGAGACATGGCTGGACTCCTCGCATGACTGGGCTGTCAATCTGCAGGGGTTTACATTGTTTCGCAAGGATAGAATGAACAGAAAAGGTGGTGGAGTCTGTCTGTATGTAAGAAGTGGTATGAAAGTCAGTGTGAACGATGCCATAGTGTGTGATGATTCTGAGGATGTGGAATCACTGTGGGTAGAATTACAAAAGGAGGGAAATACTGAAAAAATAATATTTGGGGTAATCTACAGACCCCCTAATATCACTGAAAAGATAGAAGTTCAGCTTCATAAACAAATAGAGAGGGCCGCCCGGGCAGGTACAGTGGTAATAATGGGAGATTTTAACTATCCAGATATAGATTGGGGTCCGGGGTTGGCTAAAACTACAAAGGGGCGACAATTTCTAAATTTATTGCAGGATAATTTTATGGGCCAGTTTGTGGAGGACCCAACAAGAAGTGATGCCTTGTTGGATCTGATCATTTCCAACAACGCAGAGCTGGTTGGTAATGTAACTGTGCAGGAAAACCTTGGTAATAGCGACCACAATATAGTTACTTTTGACTTAAAATGTAGAAAACAAAGACAGGCGGGGAAGGCAAAAACATATAACTTTAAAAAGGCAAATTTCCCTGGGCTGAGGGCTGCACTACAGGACATAGACTGGGGGGAGGTGTTCTCAAATACTGATACAGAAGGTAAATGGGACATCTTTAAATCAACTCTAAATAACTATACAGCTAAATATATACCAAAGGGGAACAAATATAAACGATTAAAACTAAATCCTACATGGCTGACACATGATGTTAAAAGAGCAATAAACAACAAAAAAATAGCCTTCAAAAAATACAAATCTGATGGGTCAGCTATAACATTTAAACAGTACAAGGAGCTTAATAGAATCTGTAAAAATGTAATAAAAACAGCAAAAATTCAAAATGAGAGACAGGTGGCCAAAGAAAGCAAAACTAATCCTAAATATTTTTTTAGACATATAAATGCAAAAAAACCAAGGACAGAGCATGTAGGACCTCTTAATAATGATAATGGGGAGGTTGTCACAGGCGATCAAGAGAAGGCGGAGCTACTGAATGGGTTCTTTAGTTCTGTATACACTATGGAAGAAGGAGCTGACATTGGCCAGGTCAGTGCTGGTAACACATCATGTAATGTACTGAACTGGCTTAATGTAGAGATGGTACAAGGTAAGTTAAGTGATATAAATGTAAGCAAATCCCCAGGACCGGATGGACTACACCCAAGAGTTCTTAGAGAGGTAAGTTCAGTAATATCTGTACCCCTGTTCATGATATTTAGAGATTCTCTGGTGTCTGGTATTGTGCCAAGGGACTGGCGCAAGGCGAATGTGGTGCCAAT
This sequence comes from Hyla sarda, assembly GCF_029499605.1. Lineage (NCBI taxonomy): Eukaryota > Metazoa > Chordata > Amphibia > Anura > Hylidae > Hyla > Hyla sarda. The sequence goes on along the minus strand of NC_079197.1, from coordinate 38,065,036 downwards.
CTTCAAAAAGGGCTCTAGGTCTTCCCCAGGAAACTATAGACCGGTAAGTTTAACGTGCATTGTGGGTAAATTGTTTGAAGGACTTATAAGGGATTACATACAGGAATACATAGGGGATAATTGTATTATAAGTGATAGCCAGCATGGGTTTACTAAGGATAGAAATTGTCAAACCAATCTAATTTGTTTTTATGAAGAGGTGAGTAGAAGCCTTGACAGAGGAATGGCTGTGGATATAGTGTTTCTGGATTTTGCTAAAGCATTTGATACTGTCCCTCATAGACGTCTGACAGGTAAGTTAAGGTCTTTGGGTTTGGAAATTTTAGTTTGTAACTGGATTGAACACTGGCTCATGGATCGTACCCAGAGAGTGGTGGTCAATGATTCGTACTCTGATTGGTCCCCGGTTATTAGTCGTGTACCCCAAGGTTCTGTACTGGGCCCTCTGTTGTTTAATTTATTTATTAATGATATAGAGGATGGTATTAACAGCTCTGTTTCTATCTTTGCAGATGACACCAAGCTTTGTAGCAAAGTACAGTCTATAGAGGATGTGCATAAGTTACAAGATGACTTGGATAGACTAAGTGTCTGGGCATCCACTTGGCAAATGAGGTTCAATGTGGATAAATGTAAAGTTATGCATCTGGGTACTAATAACCTGCATGCATCGTATGTCTTAGGGGGGATTAAACTGGCAGAGTCACTGGTAGAGAAGAATCTGGGTGTACTTGTAGATCACAGACTACAGAATAGCATGCAATGTCAGGCTGCTGCTTCCAAAGCTGGCAGGATATTGTCATGTATCAAAAGAGGCATGGACTCAAGGGACAGGGACATAATACTCCCCCTTTATAAATCATTGGTACGGCCTTACCTGGAATATGCTGTTCAGTTTTGGGCACCTGTCCATAAAAGGGACACTGCGGAGTTGGAAAGGGTGCAGAGACGCGCGACTAAACTAATATGGGGAATGGAACATCTTAGCTATGAGGAGCGATTAAAGGAGTTACAATTGTTTAGTCTTGAGAAGAGACGTTAAAGGGGGGATATGATAAACGTATATAAGTATATTAATGGCCCATACAAAAAATATGGAGAAAAACTGTTCCAGGTTAAACCCCCCCAAAGGACGAGGGGGCACTCCCTCCGTCTGGAGAAGAAAAAGTTTAGTCTCAAGGGGCGACACGCCTTCTTTACCATGAGAACTGTGAACTTATGGAACAATCTACCTGACGAATTGGTCACAGCAGGAACAATTAACAGCTTTAAAACAGGATTAGATACATTCCTGGAACAAAATAAGATTAATGCTTATGAAGAAATATAAAATCTCATCCCTTCCCCAATATCGCGCCACACCCCTACCCCTTAATTCCCTGGTTGAACTTGATGGACATATGTCTTTTTTCGACCGTACTAACTATGTAACTATGTAACTATGTATGCTGAATAGGCTAGAACAGTGTTTCCCAACCAGTGTGCCTCCAACTGTTGCAAATCTACAACTCCCAGCATGCCCAAAGTCTGTCAAGGCATGCTAGGAGTTGTAGTTTTGCAACAGCTGGAGGCACACTGGTTGGGAAACACTGGTGTAACATGATATGTATGTTGAATAGGCTAGAACAGTGTTTCCCAACCAGTGTGCCTCCAACTGTTGCAAATCTACAACTCCCAGCATGCCCAAAGTCTTTCAAGGCATGCTAGGAGTTGTAGTTTTGCAACAGCTGGAGGCACACTGGTTTGTAAACACTAACATACACACACACACAACAGGGACTACAACTCCCAGCATGTGTCATTCAGGTGTCCCCCCTCCCCCTTCACATATAGAGATCATTCCCAGTATGAGATTTATTCCCCTGCAGTCCACATATCCCCAGCCCGTGCACCTTGTCTTCCTCCCCTTCAGATAACACACTTATCTTCTCTGTGTTCCTTCTCCTGTGCAGATCTGCGTCCTCAGAATACAGAGCAGGGGGAGGGGAGGTGAGGAGCTGTGCTGGATGAGATGAGGGGCGTGGCTTATTTCTCTTATGCAGACAGAGAAAATAAAAAAAGCTATTACATCTTGTCCACAACAGACTCAGAAGATGGCCGACTGTGGACAACAGTAAAAGAAAACACTCTGAACTACAGAACTTCCCGCCCAACAAACAGGTAAGAAAAACACATACATGCTGCCAAAACATATAACACATGTATATTGCAAAATAACAAAACTTACAAAGAAGATGCCATATAGTCAAAAAAAATTACCACCGGAGTACCCCTTTAAGTGCATATTACCTCAAGGTAGAGGTATACTGATGTAACCTTCTGCTCAGCTGGAGGGTCTTCAGGGGTCAGCAGGAACGGTCCTGTGGTAGCATGCAAGGTAGGTGGGAAAAAAGACCATTGGTTCCAGGCACCGCAGGCTCAATCATCAGAGTCATGGAATTTCTTGTAAAAGATCCACTTGTGGATCACTTTTATTGTACTAAAAAATATAAAACACATTACAGCAAGGATGACACGTTTTGAGGGTATCCCCTCATCCTCAGATCAGCATAAGTATACAACAGTTAACATGGTGTTTAAATATAGTGTGAACTGGCACCAAACAGAGTGTGGGAGTGGTCAAAGGGGTCCTGGGGGCAGTTAAGTAAGTGTGAGTTTTAGTGTGACACTATGGACAGTGAAAAAGAATGGTTATTTTATTAATGAGCCTGCAGGATCACTGCATTTTAATTATTTTTACTGTGTTCTGCAGCTCTGTAGGTCCAGGGGAGCGCGTCTCACTGCAGAGGCATGCGATATATCAAAGTAACTTATAACATATGTAACATGTAAACCTGAGCTGTGGGCCGGCGCAGACACAGAAAAGTGACACCCACCTAACAGAGCAGGTGAACAACCACAAACTCCCCCTCTTGAAGTAAGCTGTCCTCGCTGCAACGTCTATATATTTGTCGTTTGTATTTCCTGCTTTGGTGCCTGTTCAGACATGCTGTTTATGTCTGAACAGTTTCTTTCATGAATTTTCTCTGGTTATAGGGGGGTTAATGCTTCCAGCCTATGGCATCCTGGGTGGGGTATTTTAAGCCCAACTCTCCTTGATCCCAGGGATAGTAATTTTCATTATGTTTCCGTGTCTTTACATTATGTCTGTCTGAGCGCATGTTATGAGTTTTGACCATGGTTATCTGTGCTGTCTAATATGTATTTTCTAGCTAGAATTTAGCTTGCTATTGTAATGTCCATTTTGGATTAGATTTATGTCTGAACAGATTCTGTGTTAATTCTCCCTGGTTTGGGAATAGTTAATGCTTCCAACTTATGGCATCTTGGGTGTGGTCATTTAGACCATGGCTCTGCTGGAACATGCTGCTGGTAATTAGATCTGTACTATGCACCTTAGCTTTTTTGTCTGTTTGAGCACATGTCCTGAGTTTTAACCATGGTTATCTGTCCTGTTTGATATCTAGATTTTAGCCTGCTTTGTTTTAGTACATTTGTCGAGTTTTAGTATGTGTATGTTCTTTCTGCTTTTGCTTTGTGTTGCCTTAGTCTGTATTCACACTGTTCGTTATGTCAGTTCTGTTTTGTTCTTGAGGATAGAATCTTGTTCTGAACCTTGGGCTAATCCGTCTAGCTAGGAGTGAGTGAGTCTTGTGTCTGTATCTGGGTTTGCTTTTATTTAGTATTTATGTTTCCTCTTCAGCCAGTATACTGATCACTCGGTGGAGAGTGTCCGCTGGCTAGGAGTCTAATTGGCTTTGGTACTAATGTCCCTCCATGTTTGGAGTGGGGTTTCTAGTGTGTTCTTTGTTCTGAGTCCAGTGCGAACAGTGCCCTTGATTTCCTGACCCATTTTATGTCAGTATGAAACATTCTGCCTTGTTTGTATTTATATATCTGTTAGCTGGTTATTGAATTCCACAAAAATAAGACAAAAAACACTTCAGCACAGAATGCTCATATGCTAATATCCCTCAACAATTGGTGTAGACTCCAATCCCTCTGGACATGCTCAGGAGGTGCAATATCATGAAGGTAGACACAGCTTGAAAAAACATGTGAAAGGTATAGATGAAAGCAATCACCACCTCTTATGGCAAAACATATCTTCAAGCTTTTTTATCACATTGAAGGGTGCAGTGGGGGATGGAGAAGCAGGGCGGTAAGATGGTAAACGGCAGGGGGAAAAGGACAGACGCCGGAGCGACGTTTCACACCAAACATTGCTTTCTCAAGCCCAGCACCAACATGAGCTTGTCCACCAGGGCGAAAACTTCATCGCCAGCTGCCGCAACTTGTTGAACATTTGCCACCATCTTGAGACTCCCTCTGGATTCAGCGGGTGTACACTTGGACATGGTGACTGGTAGTATCTCACAAGTGCTATACTATACTGATGAGGTGGAGCCGGGCATTTTGCTTTATAGAGGGCTCCGGCAAAATGACTGCTGGCCAGAACGCCAGGTGCATTCTCTTCAACTGTCCCTGTACAAAAAGGGAGCGGTCCTTTGCATTCCTTTAAATGCAAGCATCTTGGGTCCTCCTGCTACGGTGAGCATTCTTTTACCTACACTTTTGTTTTGCGCTCTTTGGAGACTGCACTGTTAATCTCTGCTGAGACGACTGGATACTGATGACGCAGCATAAATTCACCTTGTTGCTTACACTTGGCTAACATTTAGAATATTGTAGACTGAGGTTAATGGTGTGTGTATGCTATGAAGTGTTGTGACTGTGACTAGAGTTTGCTGACACCAGGCGTTAACCACCACACTTCCAAGGATGAAGCAGTTGTTGGTGCCAAGAGTTGGGTAAGAAATACCACAAATGCAAGGTTAGGGAAACCATTTCTCAACTTTACTTCAGGAATTGCAAACAGGTGATATAGCAGGTACAGTTCAGTTTCAGTGTGATTCACGCTGAAGGATGCTATAGAGAACACAGCTACTTTTTGGTAGTTTGGGACTTTTAGTCCTCCTCAACTTAGATATAGCTTAGGCTGGTCTGAACTAGACTTGGACAGACTGACTGACTGGGACATGACTTAGAGAAGCTTGACTTGACTTTGGAACTGACAATCACTAACTCTGCAACTTCACTTGAAGAATCCAGCGAAATAATTTACTGCCAGGGTGGAGGCTTTTTTCTCTTCTTTGGCTATGGGGCCCATCGGCTCTCTGGCACTTCTCCCAAAAGCTGAATTGGTCTGAACTTGACGTGGACAGAATTCTTGCAATTGGGTATTTAAGAGCTGTCCTCATGTGGTGAGGTAAAGGTTACACAGCTGAGGTCTGGACTTCACCTTCACTCACTTTCCTTTCCAGACTCACATTACCTAACTCCTCCCCATCTAGATAGACCTGGAGGAGCAGGGAAGGAGGCCCTTATTGACACTTTCATGCAGTGGTCAAGTCGCGGGGAAAAAAAAAAAGTGCAGGAACTTACTCAAGATTTTTACTCAAAGGCTGGTCCTACTAATGGGATTGGTGTTCCTGCTGTAGAAAAACTGCAGTAAAGTAACTCAGTTCCTACGCGTTCCTGCTTTCATGGCAATAAAGGATATAAAGACAATAAATGCATGAAATTATATCAAAATACATTATAACACATATGTTACATGTAAACCTGAGCTGTGGGCTGGAGCAGACACAGAAAAGTGACATCCACCCGACAGGGTAGGTGGACAAATGTATTCCGCACCAGGATAATATTTAATGACTCTATAGTGACAGGGTCTGTTCCCAGGACTGGTGCATGGCAAATGTGGTGCCACTATTTAAAAAAGGGTCAAAAAGCGACCCCGGGAATTATAGGCCTGTTAGTTTAACCTCCGTTGTATGTAAATTGTTTGAGGGTTTTCTTAGAGATTATATTTTGGAGTAACTTGATAAAAATAAATGTATGACCCCATATCAGCATGGCTTTATGAGGGATCAGCTTTTGTGAGGAGGTGATCTCCATACTGGACCAGGGGGAATCGCTGGATGTCGTATATCTGGATTTTTCCAAAGCATTTGGTACGGTGCCACATTAAAGGTTGGAGCATAAAATCAGAGGGATTGGTCTGGGGGAGAATGTGTGAAAGTGGGTAAGTAACTGGCTCAGCAATAGGAAACAGAGGGTGGTTATTAATGGTACTTATTCTGATTGGGTGACTGTTACTAGTGGGGTACCACATGGGTCAGTCTTGGATCCTGTTCTATTTAATATATTTATTAATGAATAGTAAAGTAGCAATCTTTGCAGATAATACTAAACTCTGTAAAGCGGTAAACACTATAGAGGACAGTGCGCTGTTACAAATGGATCTGGATAAGTTGGAGGTTTGGGCTGAGAAGGGGCAAATGAGGTTCAACACTGATAAATGTAAGGTAATGCACATGGGGAAGAAAAATCCGGGCTGGGATTATGTATTAAATGGGAACACACTTGGGACAACTGATGGGGAAAAGGACTTGAGGGTCTTAGTTAACGGTAAATTAAGCTGTAGTGACCAGTGTCAGGCAGCTGCTGCCAAGGCAAATAAAATCATGGGGTACATCAATAGGGGTATAGATGCCACAACAAGGAAATCATTCTACCGCTGTACAAATCACTAGTCAGACCGCACATAGAATACTGTGTACAGTACTGGGCACCAGTGTACAAGAAAGATATAGTGGAGCTGGAGAGGGTTCAAAGACGGGCAACCAGATTAATAAGGGGGATGGGAGGACTACAGTACCCAGAAAGATTATCAGAATTAGGGTTATTTAGTTTAGAAAAAAGAAGGCTTAGGGGAGTCTTAATAACTATGTATAAATATATCAGGGGACAGTACAGAGATCTCTCCCATGATCTATTCATACTCAGGACTATATCTATAACAAGGGGAATCCTCTACGTCTAGAGGAAAGAAGGTTTCTACACCAGCACAGATGGGGGTTCTTTACTGTAAGAGCAGTGAGACATTGGAATTCTCTGCCTGAGGAGGTGGTTATAGTGAGCTCAGTAAAATAATTCAAAAGGGGTCTGGATGCATTTTTGGAGATTAATAACATTACAGGTTATGTATACTAGAATTATTGGGACAGAAGGTTGATCCAGGGACTTATTCTGACTGCCATATTGGAGTTGGGAAGACATTTCTACCTCTAGTATGAGGGTTTTTTGCCTTCCTCTGGATCAAATCAGTAGGGACTCACTAGAGATATAGGTTGAACTTGATGGACTCTTTTTTCAACCTTATGAACTATGTTACTATGTTATACCACACTTTTATTTATTAAAATTAACATTTTTTTACAGCTGTGTGAACATAGCATTGCTTAACCATTTAGGGTTTCTGCAGTCTTTTTTATTTTGTAGTTCTGATGTCAGAAGTAGAGCTCTACACTGCTGTATACCATACTGCCGGCGGAGGTAAGTAGTGATGCACAGAGTACCTATGATAAGAATTACAGACCTCTACGTGCTTTGTAAGTAGGAAAATCTGAAAAATTTGCAGTGTATCAAATACTTGTTCTCCCCACTGTATGCTGGGCACAAAGCACCTGACATGTATTAAAGGTTTGATGGGTTGGTGTATTTGAAAGCCCTGCTGTGCAAATCTGTGCATGACAGAGCTTCCAAAAGCCACACATAAATCTATGCAGATGTTTATCATGTAACCGGTACCAGTACGCCTGATGTCATCTATGGGTCAACCAATACATCTGTGCTGTGCTTGTTAAAGGGGCACTGCACTGGAAAACTTGGTGCCAGAAAGGTATTAAAAAAATCTTAACCCTTACAGTACTTATCAGCTGCTGCTATGATCCACAGGAAGTTCTTTACTTTTTGAATTTCCTTTCTGCCGTACCACAGTGCTCTTTGCTGACACCTCTGTCCATTTTAGGAACTGTCCAGAGTAGGAGCAAATCCCCATAGAAAACCTATCCTGCTCTGGACAGTTCCTAAAATGGACAGAAGTGTCAGCAGAGAGCACTGTGGTCAGGCAGAAAGGAAATTCAAAAAGTAAAAAACTTCCAGTGGTAATTATTGGAAGGATTAAGATTTTTAATAGAAGTAATTTACAAATCTGTTTAACTTTCTGGCATCAGTTGATTTAAAAAAAAAAATGTGTTCCCGTGGAGTACCCCGTTAAATAAAAGGAACCAGAGTTAAGTCATCTCGTACAGCACATAACAGACATCACTGGAGTAACTTGAACTTTAATCCCTTTAATAGAAAATTTTACAAAAGAAGTGATTCCTGTGTAAGGATCTTTGATTCTAAATGTGTTCTCGGAATTTATTTTCTTGGAATGTCATGACCACATTTTTTTTGTAGCTTCATAAAGCCTTTTGTGTCAAACCTTAGAAAAAGCAAAAGCATTTATTTCACACTAGTTCACATATTGGTTAGATGCTTAAAGGGAATCTGTCAGCTGTATTTGTTGTTACGAGATGCAGATACTGTTGGATAGCTGTTAGGATATAAAAGCAAACTATACCTTTCCTAGAGCTAATGTTGGTTGCCAAACTTATGAAACTGTCTATTTCTCAGTTAAAGGGGTACTCTGACGCTAAAACATCTTATCCCCCTATACAAAGGATACGGGATAAGATGCCTAATCGCGGGGGTCCCGCCACTGGGGACCCCTGTGATCTTGCGCGCAGCACCCCGTTATAATCAGTCCGCGAAGCATGTTCGCTTCGGGTCTGATTACTGGCGATCTGACAGCTGTCACGCCCCCTCCCATAGGCTTGCATTGAGGGGGCGGAGCTTGATGTAACATGGGGCGGGATTGTGACATCACAATGCTCCAGCCCCCGTGATCGCCAGTAATCAGACCTGGAGTGAACACGCTCCGGGGACTGATTATAACGGGGTGCTGCATGCAAGATCACGGCGGTCCCCAGCGGCGGGACCCCCGCGATCAGGCATCTTATCCCCTATCCTTTGGATAGGGGATAAGATGTCTTAGCGCCGGAGTACCCCTTTAAGTGTCAAAGTGAATGTGCCAAGTTCAGCCACCTCCATCAGAACCAGGAAAGGTAGTTTACTTTTATACCCTAACAGCTATCCATGCCGGCCTTGTGCTCTATATGTGAGCACTATATGTGCTGCAAGGGTGTGTTATATAAGAAGGGAATTATGGGGATTAGTACATGAACCCCTTATGGCACACTACTCCCAGCTTGTTCTATTAATTGGCCAGAGTCCAATCAAAACTTTTGACATGCCTTTACAACCTGTGAAAAATGACAGTGATTATTTAAATAACAATACCCATACAGTGTTTTAATATTATCATATATTCCTACACAATACTACTATTCACTATCCAAATTATACTGTCAGTCAATTCCTATGATGACATATATATATAATGTGAACATTACCTGTCATACTGAATATAGTGTTTTTTTCTGCATATATCATGTTATAGAGCAGAATAAGCTGAACAAATTAATAGAGACTAGAGATGAGCGAATCGAATCTGACGAACCCGAATTCGTTACGAATTTCAGGAAAAATTTGATTCTGATCGAATACGAACTTCGATTCGATTGCACAAATCGCTTTATTAAACTCCATTTTCCTGCGTTCTAGGCTGTTTTAGACCTAAGATGGCGGCTCCACATGTCAGTACATGGGGCAAGGCACCTTGGGAGGGCGGGAAGCTGGCGTGGGAATCAAGGTAGGCGGGCTGACCCTGAATCACATGTCAGATGCAGCCTATCAGTGTTCACTGACCCCTGTGATGTCACAGCCCTATATAATCGGCGGCCATCTTGCCTCTCTTTATTTCTCCTATGCACGAGATAGGGAAAGGAAGTGACTGCACGTCTGTGTGCTGATTGCATACAACGGCGTTCTACAGCATCCGACCGCTACGAGTAGCGGTGACATCAGCATTAGGGAAAGACACAGGGCACAGTGCTGCTGCAGTTATGACCGAGAACGATTCTAGCAAAACCTCGTATTCTTGTTACTCAATATAGCAGGCAGAGAGGTGTTGCATAGCAGTCACCTGTGTCATAGATCTCACAGCTGTTTTACCTGTATGGAGCATCTAATCTCCTCTTTTTTCAGCCCAATTGAGTTTTTTCTGTTGCTCCACAAATCTGATTCTCACAATTGTGTGACAGAGTGCAATTTAGGGTTTAATCCCTGTAAAAAAAAAAAGATGTCTGTGGTGCTGCCCAGTTGGGTCCTGCTGCTGTTCAGAAATAAGTCATATTAGTGTGGACTTTAGTGCCTTTTTACCATTCTTCACCTGTTAATCTGTCTCTGTGCTAAACTCAGTGTTATATCACACGTTATACACCTGCCGGTGTATTGTATGAAAGAAAAAAAAAGTTTTTCCTGCGTAGAAATACACTTAACAGTGGCCTTATCATTGCAAAGGGTATACATACAACCAAATAGTGTACCATATACTTCCTTTTTTTCTGTCTCTGTGCTAAATTCAGTGTTATACCACACGTTATACACCTGCTGGTGTTTGAAAAAATAAAGTTTTTTTCTGCATATAAATACGCTTAACAGTGCCCTCATCATTGCAAAGGGTATACATACAACCAAGTAGTGTACTATTTAGTGCCTGTATTTCTGTCTCTGTGCTAAATTCAGGGCTATTCCACACATTAGTATACACCTGCTGGTGTATTAAACAAAAAAAAGTTTTATTCTGTCTAGGGCCTACATACTGTGAAAGGACAGCCGTAAGTAATCGCCTGCTGCTGTTCTAGACAAATACCGTTTAAAGAGTAGTGTGGTGTATTGTAATACTCTCATAAACGCACTAAGTATGTCAGGCAGGGAAGTGCCAGGACGTGCACAGAGAAGGGGCAGAGGCCTACATACGTCAGGCAGAGTTGGCAGGCCTGAGCTCCCGTTAACACCCAGCGGTCGTGTCGTCGACCCATCTCTCCTCGTCAATTGGTTTGCACACTCATCCCCTTCATCACAAGCAACATGTGACAACCCCAGTCAAGAGTCGGTGGGTTCCTCAGACACAACCCTCAGTTGGCATGGCCCAGGAGCAGTCCCCGTAATCCCATTGCCTTTGTCCTATGCTGTTCCCTCTCCCAAAGAAGTATCTCATGCTTTGGATTCAGCTCCACTATTTAGTGAGGACGATGTAATAGAGGACAGTCAGCAGCTAATGGGCAGCCAAGTATGTGAGGAGACATGCGTCGCTTGCTCCACAAGGCGGCCAAGTAGTGATGCGGAGAGTGACGTGGGAGGAGGTGTTTCAATTGTTCAGGGTCCTGAAGCAGACACTGTTGTGGAACCTGAGGAGGACATCAGTGACGTGCACACATCTTTTGATGATGATGAAGCCGATAGCAATTGGGAGCCGGGTGCAGAAGCCGGGGCTTCATCATCATCAGGAGAAGAGATTTGCTCTTTGTCTATGAGGCAGCAAGGCGGTAGCACGGTTGGCAATCAGCGTGGTGGTGGCAGTAGTGGAAATTCAGGAGCCAAACGTGCCAGGGGGAGACCACCTGCTTCGTGGCAAGCTACCATTCTGGGAAGTAGTGGAACAGGGGTTCCTGGAGATGGCGCCAACAGCAGTCAAATAGTGCAGACTGGGGGTGGGAAAATCAGCTACTCTGCGGTGTGGTTGTTCTTCATAAAGAATCTGGAGGACCTTAGCGTAGCCACATGCAAAATCTGTCGGCAGAAAGTGAAGCGTGGCCAGGGTCCCAATCTCGGCACCACGGCCCTGCGTCAACACATGATTCGCCACCATAAAGCGGCCTGGGATAACCGTGGCTCCAATGTAGTGGTCCAGCCTGCCGCATCATCCAGTGGCCATCCGCTCCCTCCGTCATCCAGCCAAGGCTCCACCACCTCAGCCTGCTTCTTCCGCTTTTAGTCAGCCATTCCGCCAACAATCGATGGGCAAAGCCATGTCCAAGAGACAACAGTATGTGCCCACTCATCCAATGACGCAGAAGTTGAATGTGCTCCTGTCCAAGTTGCTGGTGTTGCAGTCCCTCCCTTTCCCACTGGTGGACTCTGCAGCTTTCAGGGAATTGATGACTTGTGCCGAGCCAAGGTGGAGAGTCCCAAGCCTTCATTTCTTTGCGAAGAAGGCAGTACCAGCCCTGCATAAGTTTGTACAAGAGAAGGTGGGCCAGTCCTTGAGCCTGTCGGTGTGTTCAAAAGTGCATGGCAGTGCCGATGTGTGGAGGGACTATGGTCAGGGACAATACATGTCTTTTATGGCCCACTGGGTAAATGTTGTTCCAGCACAGCCACAACAGCAACCGCTTCCTCCTCCACGCTCTCGCTCCCAGGCAGTTGGTCCTTTTGCAGTGTGCGCCTCCTCCTCCCCCGTGTCCTCGGCCTCCACTGCACGTCCAAATCTCAGTGGCCCTTCATCATACCATGTGTGTAGGGCACAGCGGTGTCAAGCCGTCCTTCACAGGATTTGCCTTGGCGAACGGAGTCACACAGGGGAGGAACTGCTAAAGTTCATTCGTGAAGAAATCCGAGTATGGCTTACTCCACGAAATCTGGAAATGGGAACCATGGTGACCGACAATGGGAAGAACATCGTGGCCGCGCTGCGACAAGTAAATGTGAACCATTCGCCCTGCATGGCACACGTGTTGAATCTGGTTGTCAAGAAGTTCATCAAGTCTTCACCCCATTTGCAAGACATCCTGACAATGGCAAGGAAACTGTGCATGCACTTCAGCCACTAGTACACCGCCTAGCACACTTTGCTTGAGCTGAAGCGTCAGAACGGTATCCCACAACATAGTCTCATTTGTGACGTTGCCACACGTTGAAATTCCACCCTCCATATGTTGGACAGACTATACGAACAAAGAAAAGCCATCACTGATTTTTGGATGATCCAAGCAGATAGGAGTCCTCCCCTGTGTAACTTCAATGTGAACGAGTGGCAGCTCATACGTGACACCTGCCGTTTGCTGAGGCCCTTTGACGAAGCCACATTTTTGTTGGTTGCTCGAATTAGGCCATGAACGACGTAATTTCACTCCTACATTTACTACAAAAAATGATTGAAAACATGGCTGGTCACGGCAATGGAGATGTTGCGCCTACATCAGAAGGCTACATGAGTCCTGTGGGGGATGAACTGGAGGAGGAGGAGGATGAGGGGCAGAGCAGAGCACAGTTTACGGTGGATGAGATGGCCGGTGTTTCTAGTCATTGGACAGGAGAGGAGGAGCAGGAGCAGCCAGAGGAGCTGGAGGGTTATTACGAGGGAGGTGAGACAGAGGACCCAGACACACCGTGGCAGTATGCAGTGGAGATGGAGGCAGGTAGTCCCAGCGAGTCCCTGTCACATATGGCACGATGCATGCTGAGTTGCTTGCTTAGTGACCCCCGAATTGTCAAAATTCGTCAGCGTGATGACTTCTGGATCTCCACCTTATTAGACCCTCGCTACCGGCCCAGAATGGGGGCCTTTTTTACACCCACTGAGAGGGAGGACAAACTGACCTACTACAGAGAGCTACTACGTCGGCCACATGGTCCATCCACTCGCAGGTCTGACTCAGGGAGTCTACAGTCGCTGATAAGTAGCTTCCTTCAGCCGCATAGTGAAGCTACTCATCAGCAGTAGGTGGACATGGAGCAGGACCTGAACCAGCAGGTGGTGGCATACCTCGACATGATCGTGCCAACAACTGTTGAAGATCCGCTGGACTTCTGTGCAGCCAAACTCGATTTATGGCCGCAACTAGCGGAGTTTGCCCTGGAAAAGCTATCCAGCCCGGCCAGTAGTGTGCCATCAGAGCGGGTGTTTAGTGCTGCCGGGGCCATAGTCACCCCAAGGCGAACTAGTCTGTCCACTAAAAATGTGGAGAGACTGACGTTTGTCAAGATGAATCAGGGATGGATCAGCCAGGATTTCCAGCCACCAATGACAGATGGGTCTGAGTAGATTGACCATGCTCCTACAACAAAATTTTCTCTATTATGGTTGGTTATGAAACCCTCTGTGGCAGACCTGGGCATTGTACGCCCTGCTTGCCACATACGGCCCTTTGATTGGCTCTGACCGGCCCGCGCTGACTTGGGGACAACTATGCTGCCTAATCTGGGGGACAACTATGCTCCTAATCTGGGGGACATCTATGCTGCCTAATCTGGGGGACAATTATGCTCCTAATCTGGGGGACATCTATGCTGCCTAATCTGGCGGACATCTATGCTCCTAATCTGGGGGACAACTATGCTCCTAATATGGGGGAAACTGATGCTTCTGGCCTCGGGCCTATAATTTTTTGAAGTTTAGCAGTAGCTAAATACATGCTTAATGCAAATGTAAACATTGATCTTTAAATGTAAGGGGTTATGAAACCCTCTTGGGTACTGCGAATGACTGCTCCAGACTCATTCTGTGTCTTTCACAAACTACTTGCCTCACCGGTGCCTCAGGCCTTGGGCCTATAATTTTTGGAAGTTTAGCAGTAGCTAAATACATGCTTAATGCAAATGTAAACATTGATCTTTAAATGTAAGGGGTTATGAAACTCTCTTGTGTACTACGAATGACTGCTACAGACTCATTCTGTGTCTTTCACAAACTACTTGCCTCCCTGGTGCCTCTGGCCTTGGGCCTTAAATATTTGGATGTTTAGCAGTAGCTAAATACATACTTAATGCAAATTTCAACATGCTTAATTAAATTCTCGGCCCTTCTCCTACCCCGCCTGGGCCGATCCGAGGACCTCACTAACCAATCCAATCGGTTGTAGCGAAGGGCAGGGACTTAATCAACGCGAGCTTATGACCCTAAATTACTGGTAATTCCTTGTTTTAAGGGTAAATAATTGCAATCCCAGATCCCTATCACGAACTGGTTTCAGCGTGTAACAGGCACCTGTCCTTGAAAAAAAGAGACACACTAATCCGTTCAGTGGAGCGCTAGTGCGGCTCAGGAGATCTGAGGCCATAACACACCTGTTATTGCTCGATCTCGCAATTGTTCGGGCAAGGTAAGGGGTTATTAAAGCCTCTTGGGTACTGCTGAGGCCTACTCCTGACTGTTCCTGGTGCAATGTATGGGGTAATTAAACACTCTTGGGTACTGTTATTGTTAAATTTACTGATAATTTTATCAGTATTAAAATTGAATTTTGCAGAATGCTATCCGTTACACAACGGAACGCTTGGTGCGTGTGATTTTTTTATGAAAATAAAAATAAAAGAATACGGAGAGGGATTAACTCTGTTTAATCATTTTTGGTGAAAAAAAATCCTTTGGTGATCTGATCTTTTTGAAACAAATGCGCTTATACACATATGTAATAATTTTTTTAACCAAATTTCAAACATTGTGTGGTTTATTATTTTTGAGAAGAAAGTCTTTGGGTGGTCCACCGTCCTGCATTATAGAGTCTTCTGAACTGTTGTATATGCGCTTGTTTTTACACAAAGGTATTTCGTCAGACAATTAAAAAAAAAAATTGCTATTTTTTGGGATGGATTGTGAAGCCCGGGTGACGGGTGTGTACTCGTGCATCAGTCAACTCCAGTCTGTGTCCGTTAGGCCATATATGGGTTACTGAAGCAGCAGAGGTGGGGCCTTGGTCTTTGAATTTCAATTTTTTTTTTTAAATTTCGCAAATTGTGTGGTTTAGTATTTTTGAGAAGAATGTCTTTGGGTGGTCCACCGTCCTGCATCATAGAGTCTTCTGAACTGTTGTATATGTGCTTGTTTTTACACAAAGGTATTTCGTCAGACAATTTCAAAAAAATTTGCTGTTTTTTGGGGTGGATTGTGAAGCTCGGGTGTGTACTCGTGCATCAGCCAACACCAGGCTGTGTCTTTCAGGCAATCTATGGGTTACTGATGCAGCAGAGGTGGGGCCTGGGTCTAGGAATTTAAATAAAAAATAAAACATTTTAAATTATGTGGTTCATTATTTTTGAGAAGAAAGTCTTTGGGTGGTCCACTGTCCTGCCTTATGGAGTCTTCTGAAATGTTGGATATGCGCCTGTTCTTACACAAAGGTATAATTTTTTTTTTTAAATTATACAATTTTGTTGATTTTGGGGCGGATTGTGAAGCCCTGTGTGTACTGGAGCATCAGCCAACTCCAGGCTGTGTCCTTCAGGCAATAAATGGGTTCCTGATGCCGCAGACGTGGGGCCTGGGTCTGGAAATTAAAAATTTTTGGATAGCGGGTGCTGTCAAACATTTCTCATATTGTGTTGTTTTTTGGGGGGGATTGTGAAGCCCTGGTGTGTAGTGTACTCGTGCAACAGCCAATTCCATGCTGTCAACACCTCCACGATGTGCCATTCACCCACTATATGGTGTCCTCATACTGCCAACACCTCCACGCTGTGCCATTCACCCACTATATGGTGTCCTCATGCTGCCAACACCTCCACGCTGTGCCATTCAGCCACTATATGGTGCCCTCATGCTGCCAACAACTTCACGCTGTGCCATTCACCCACTATATGGTGTCCTCATGCTGCCAACACCTCCACGCTGTGCCATTCACCCACTATATGGTGTCCTCATGCTGCAAACACCTCCACGCTGTGTCATTCAGCCACTATATGGTGTCCTCATGCTGCCAACACCTCCACGCTATGTCATTCAGTCACTATATGGTCTCCTGACACTGATGCCACCACCAGGCTCTGTCATTGTGCTGCTTTGCGGCAGTGATTCTAAGAGCGATGCCGGTAATCTGCATTCTATTCTGAATAACAGTATTATTTCACTACCCCAGCACACTCCATATGCGTTTTAGGACACAGCAAAGTGTTCTATACCCCTATAGAGGCTGTATGTAGGCTAGAAAAAGCCTTTTTTAATATTGATTCGCCGCAAACAAATTTGGATCGAAACAAACTTTTTCGGAAAATTCGGCGAATCGGCCGAATCGAATTTTTGAAAAGTTCGCTCATCTCTAATAGAGACAGGTTGTGAGAAAATATTCTTTATAACTTAGATTATTCACCTAAATTCTTGTTCTCTCTATGCTTAGGACTCCAGTGAGTGGTTCTTTATTATTACTTTCAATAGTTTTTATTAGTTTTTTAAGACAAAACAATGAAAAGAACACAACAGAAAACACGAGCAGTCGCAGCTGCTCCTGGAATGCGATTCAATCATATATATCAGGACAGAGCCGTTCATGTCGTACAGTGAGGTATTTATTAACCCTTTAACAACCCAGGATGTACCGGTACATCCTGAGTTCTCTCCCTTTCTATAATGCTGGGCCACGGCGTCATGGCGGGTCGGGCCCAGCCTCTAACAACGCCCGGGATCCGTGGCTAATAGCGCGCGGCACTGATCATCGAATGACTGCTCCATGCCTGAGATCCAGGCAGGAGCAGTCAAGGGCAGAATCATTGATCAATGTTATCCTGTGGGATAACAATGATCAATGTAAAAGATCAGTGTGTGCAGTGTTATAGCCCTCTATGGGGGCTATAACATTGCAAAAAAAAAAAGTGAAACAAAAAGTCAATAAAGATAATTTAACCCCTTCCCTAATGAAAGTAAGAATCACCTCCCTTTTCCCATAAAAAAAAAACTGTGTAAATAAAAATTTAAATAAACATATGTCGTATCGCCGTGTGCAGAAATGTATTTTTGGTCACTTTTTGTATCACGAAAAAATGAATAAAAAGTGATCAAAAAGTCCAATCAATACAGAAATGGTAACGCTAAAAACTTTAGATCATGTCGCAAAAAATGAGCCCTCATACCACCCTGGTTATAAAGTTAAAAAGTTATAGGGGTAAGAATGTGATAATTTTTACCCCTTATGGACCACGGGCGTATGGGTACGCCCTTGCTCGCTGGTACTTAAGGACCAAGGGCGTACCTGTACGCCGGGCAGTGACCGGACCGGGGTGACTGCTGATATCTATCAGCAGGCACCCCGTGCAAATGTCCAGGGGGGTCCTGAGACCCCCCATGTCGGCGATCAACGCAAATTTGCGACGATTCTGGGTCATATGGGTCTCCGGTGACCTGGAAAATAAGGGGGATCGGAGTTGTCCAAGACACCCACGATCCCCCTGAATGGATAGGAGTTAGGTGGCAGGGGTGCCACCCCTCCTATCCCTGCTATTGGTATTTCAGAAGCGTTGACCAATAGCAGATCGGGGGCGAGGGGGTTAACGTTCAGTTCCCCCGCTCTGCCCACTCACTGTTGTCCAGGCAGAACGGGGGAACCGACAGGGACCAGCGCCGAAGGTCCACTCACATATCGGCAGCGGCAGCGGGCGGCGATGCGGCTCCCTGGATCCTACGGAAGCCGATTAGTTGCCTAGCAACATCTGGAGGGCTACAGTTTGGAGACCACTATACAGTGGTCTCTAAACTGTAGCCCTCCAGATGTTGCAAAACTACAACTCCCAGCATGCCCAGACAGCTGTTTGCTGTTTGGGCAGGCTGGGATTTGCAGTTTTGCAACAGCTAGAGGGCTACAGTTTGGAGATCACTGTGCAGTGGTCTCTAAACTGTGGCCCTCTAGATCTTGCAAAACTACAACTCCTAGCATGTCCACACAGCAGTTTGCAGTCTGGGAATGCTGGGATTTTTTAGTTTTGCAACATCTGGAGGGCCACAGTTTGGAGATCACGGTGCAGTGGTCTCTAAACTGTAGCCCTCCAGATGTTGCAAAACTGCAAATCCCAGCATGCCCAAACAGCAAACCGCTGTCTCGGCATGCTGGGAGTTGTAGTTGCGTACCTCCAGCTGTTCCATAACTACATCTTCCAGCATGCCCTTCGGCGATCAGCACATGCTGGGAGTAGTTTCGCAACAGCTGGAGGCACACTGGTTGGAAAATATTGAGTTGGGTAACAGAACCTAACTGAAGGTTTTCCAACCAGTGTGCCTCCAGCTGTTGCAAAAGTACAACTCGGTCTGTCAGTACATGCTGGGAGTTGTAGTGCATTCAAACGGGCGGGTTTACAGTGAGTTTCCTGCTTCAAGTTTGAGCTGCGGTAAATTTTGCGCCGCAGCACAAACTCCTAGCAGAAAACTCACCATAAACCCTGCCAGTGCGAATGTACTATAAAAACACTACACTACCCTACCCTAACAAAAAACAAAGGGTAAAACACTACATATACACACCCTTACACTGCCCCCCCCCCCCAATGAAAATGAAAAACAAATCGGACAGCAGTGTTTCTCCTTTTACCCCTTATGAAAAGGAAAAATTGGGGCCTACACCAGCCTGTTAGTGTAAAAAAATTAAAAAAAACATTTACACTAACATGCTGGTGTTGCCCCATACTTTTTTTTTTCACAAACGGTAAAAGGAAAAAAAAGACCCCTAAAATTTGTAACACAACCTGAGTACGGAAATATCCCATATGTAGGTGTATTTTACGGGCGGGCGCACAACAAGGCTGAACATTTGAGGCCTAAATTGGTGATTTGCACAGGGGTGGCTGATTTTACAGCGGTTCTGACATTAACACAAAAAAATAAATGCCCACATGTGACTCCATTTTGGAAACTACGCCCCTCACGGAACATAACAAGGGGTATAGTGAGCCTTAACACCCCACAGGTGTTTGACGAATTTTCATTAAAGTTGGATGGGAAAATGAAAAAACAATTTTTTTTTCACTAAAATGCTGGTGTAACCCTACATTTTTCATTTTCACAAGGGAAAATAGGAAAAAAGCCCTCCAAAATTTGTAACCCCATTTCTGAGTTAGAACATACCCCGTTTGTGGATGTAAAGTGCTCTGCGGCCAAACTACAATGCTCAGAAGAGAAAGAGCGCCATTAGGCTTTTGGAGAGAAAATTTGTCCGGAATTGAAGGCCACGTGTGTTTACAAAGCCCCCATAGTGCCAGAACAATACACCCCCCCCCACATGTGACCCCATTTTGGAAACTACACCCCTCACAGAATCTAATAAGGGGTGCAGTGAGCATTTACACCCCACAGGTGTCTGACAGATTTTTGGAACAGTGGTCAGTGAAAATGAAAAATTGTATTTTTCATTTGCACAGCCCACTGTTCCAAAGATCTGTCAAACGCCAGTGGGTGTAATTACTCACTGCACCCCTATTATATTCCATAAGGGGTGTAGTTTCCGAAACGGGGTCACATGTGGGGGGTCCACTGTCCTGGCACCACGGCGGGCTTTGTAAACGCACAGAATGGGGATGCGCGTGCCGGAGCTGAGAGAGTGAGAGCGCTGCAGGAGCGGGACGAGGTGAGTGGCGGGCAGGGATTCACATGCAGGCGCGTCCCGCGATGCAAATCCCGGCCCTGCTGGGAATCGGGAACACTGCGCTCACGGCCGGTGCTTGCGTCCGGAGCGCAGTGTGTAACAAAAATACTAGACAGTATTGCTATATTGTACTGCATAAATGAACAAAACATGAATCAACATAGTCCACTGGTTCTTCATTACTAACAATCTTCTGTGTCGGAGACCAATACTATCCCATTGGACACTAAAGCATGGAAAAGATTGAATTCAGAAGAATGAAAAACAAGTTATACTGAACTTTTTCTCACACGACTATGAATAGCAATC
This sequence comes from Hyla sarda, assembly GCF_029499605.1. Taxonomy (NCBI): domain Eukaryota; kingdom Metazoa; phylum Chordata; class Amphibia; order Anura; family Hylidae; genus Hyla; species Hyla sarda. Next base: position 38,044,532 of record NC_079197.1, on the reverse strand, counting down.
TACTCAACTCTTCTTGGTGTACTGCATAATAGATTCCCTTTAATGGTAAAGTCCCTAGGTGTTTAGGTAAGAGAATAAATACATGATGCCCCTCACGTTGAGGGTTTTAGAAGGTATTCTAGGACCTTCCAGTTTGCCACCATCTAAACAACCTTGTCAGTAATGATCTGGTGTCATTAAACCCTTAAGCACACTGTTCATTTTGGCCTTAAAGGGGTATTCCAGGAATTTTTTTTTAATTTGACTATACTACAGGGGCTGTAAAGTTACTGTAGTTCATAATATAATGTCTGTACCTGTTTGTGACAGTTTTCTCACAATTCTTCTGTGATTTTCACCTCACTATTTATTTTTACCAGCATACATAATGACTTGTCTCAGATTCTTCTCAGCTTGCAATGTGGCCGAGACCTAACTCAGCTGATGACAGGGAGCCTGTCTGCTTCAAAGGGCCTCAATGGAGGCACCCTGATTGAAAACCACAGGTCTGCAGCTCATTTATGTTTCAATGGGTGGGGTGGCTGATGTGTGGGAAGGAAGAAAATAGAATTGTGGGATTTGCAGGGGAAAAAAGAAAAACCAAACAGGAAATACAAGTTCACAAAAAGCTAGCCACAGTATTATGGTAATCTCACAACATAGCCATTTAGCCCCAAGACAAGTGCAAATCATTCCTAAGCATGTCCATTACTGTCTGCCAGGTACGTACTAAAATCACCATATGGTGGATAACCCCTTTAAGGGCACAGCCAATTTTCATTTTTATGTCTTGGTTTCTTCCCTCTTGCCTTCTAAGAGCCATTATTTTCCATCTAAAAAAAAACTATATAAGGGCTTGATTAATACATGACAAATTGTACTTTGTAATATCACCTTTTATTTTACCAAAACCACAATTTTGCTACATTTGAGGGGTTATGATTTTACAGCAGAGTATTTGGAAGCCCTTTTTCTTAAATCTGTGGTCAACAGAGCTTTCAATAGTCGTGCATTTGTACTCCTGATGTCGTCTAGGGGTAGTCCAATAATTCTGTGTTGAGTTTGTTTACAGATACAGGTATTGGCCATAAACGTACTTTTAAATTAATTTAATTAATTTAATTAATTTTTAATTTTACTTTTGATAATGTATACTTTTGCATTAACTAAAAGGAACCAGAGTTAAGGCACATAACAGACATCACTGGAGTAACATGAACTTTAATCCCTTTAATAGAAAATTTGACAAAAGAAGTGATTCCTGTGTAAGGATCTTTGATTCTAAATGTGTTCTTGGAACTTTTTGTCTTGACCACATTTTTTTTTTGTAGCTTTTTAAAGCCTTTTGTGTAAAACCTTTAGAAAAAGCAAAAACATTTATTTCACACTAGTTCAGATATTGGTTAGATGCTTAAAGAGAACCTGTCAGCTGTATTTGATATTAAGAGATGCAGATACTGTTGGATAGCTGTTAGGGTAAAAAAGGAAACTCTACCTTTTCTGGAGCAGATGGTTATTGCCAAACTTATAAAAATGTCTTTCTAGTTCTTAGTTAAATGTCAAAGAGGAAATGCCAAGCTGCTTAAGTGCCCCAGCCGGACACACCACCTTCCCCACCCTTACATCACCCCCTTGACTGACATGTGAGCCCTGTAAATAAGTCAAGTATGGGGCTGAGAGGTGAGCATAAGAGAGAAGTATCTAGAGAATATCTAAAAGACAGTTCTGAAAAGATTTTGAGGTTACCTGCTTGAAAAAGATGCAGAAAATGTAAGATACCTGCATCAAGCCAATAGATTGAGATTGCGGATGATAGTGTTCAGAGTAATGAATGGTTTTGGGACTTGCTTATATGGGAAATCAACTATTTTATGGCATAGAACCTGTGTCCACAAAGTAACCTTAGTGATAGGTAGTGGCTATACGGAGGGATCAGGACCATGATGAGAAGCTTATGAAGCACTTTTAAATGAGAAAGGTCATATTGCTCTATTAATGCCCAAGGCTTGTCTTCTTCATTACCCCAGTATTCTTTGGCCTGATCCATTACTGCAACAATGTGGTATTTATACAGATCTGGAAGGCCCAGGACACCATTGTGACTACATGGTGATAAGAGAAACCCTTGGGTATTTACCAACAAACCCCCCCCCCCCCACCCCCAACAAGCTTCCTCATTTGATAATTCAGTAAAGTAAAATTACACTTAGGAATAGGTATAGGTAGCATATGGAAAAAATAAAGATTTTGGGGTAATAGGATTACCACAAAATTATTAAACTATTTTCCCCACCTCGAAGCATGAACACTTTATTAGATTATCAAGATCTTTTTGTACTTGCAAAAACAGGAGAAGTTCTGTTCTGATGTGTCCTTCAATGGGTAAGAAAGTTTAATACCCAAATATGGAATTATAGAGGGTTGCCAAATAAAGGGGAAGGAAGCTTGTAGTGAAAGAGTTTATATTGAGACCTTGAATAGAGATGAGCAAATCAAAGCTGATGAACCCAAATTTATTATGAATTTCAGGAAATATTCGATTCGCAATGATTGCGAAGATCACCGCAAATTGCTTCATTAAACTCCATTTACTGCAGTGCTAGCTCCAGGGCATCTAAAATGGCAGATCCACATGTCAGTACATGGGGCAAGGAACGCTGGGAAGGCGGGAAGGCAAGGCGGGAAGGAAAGTAGGCGGGATGACCCTGAATCACATGCAGGATGCAGCCTATCAGCAGCCAGTCACCCCTGTGATGTCATAGCCCTATATAATCGGCAGCCATAATTCCGGCTCCTCACTTCATTACAATACACTGCAGAAGGTTCATAGGACACAGAGCCTGTGTATGTGTTACAGCAGAGAAAAGCGGAGTCCAGCATTCTCCTAGTCACATCAGTGTTCTCGTGGATGGAGAGCATTGTTTTTTTCACTGGAAATAATTTTTACTGAAGCTGCAGGCATTAACCTCCCACTCACTTTCTTCGGCTTAGTATTACAGAGAGGGGCAGATAGTTGTGTGTTGCTTTATACATTTCAACAAGCTGCCTCAATTTCATAAACCTTAGCAGAGGAGGCAGGAATAATTTTTCAGTGTAATTCAGTGTCTTTGTTCCACAAAAAAATCATCTGCTGGTTATACTAGTCTGTAGATGGTATAATTCCCAGCAGTTCATTCCTAATGGTCTTTGACAAATTTGTGTTTACAGCTTTTTTTGGCTGCAGCACTGTAGTGTACTGCTGGTGTTTTATAAAAATATGTTTTTTTAAGGATACCGTAGAGCATTTTTCGGCCCTCAAAAGTGCATACCGCATACGTACATCTAAGTAGTGTACTATTTTGTACCTGATAATCTGTCAAGTGCCTACATACTGTGAAAGTCCAGACCAAAGTAATCACTGGCTGGTGTTTTACAGAAATATGTTTTCTTAAGCGTACTGTACCGCATTTTTCTGCCCTCATAAGTGCATACCACATACGTACATCTAAGTAGTGTACTATTCTGTACCCGTTAACCTGTCAAGGATTTACATACTGTGAAAGTCCAGGCAAAAGTACTCACCGGCTGGTGTTGTACTGAGATACTTTTTTAAGTATACTGTAGAGCACATACCACATACGTACATCTAAGTAGATTACTATTTTGTACCTGATAATCTGTCAAGGGCCTACTTATCGTGAAAGTCCAGGCCAAAGTCACTGACTGGTGTTTTACAGAAATATGTTTTCTTAAGCGTACTGTACCGCATTTTTCTGCCCTCATCAGTGCCTATCACATAACTACATCTAAGTAGTATACTATTTTGTACCTGTTAATCTGTCAAGGGCCTAGATGCTGTGAAAGGACAGCATTTATGGGAGCCGGGTGCAGAAGGGGCTTCATAATCTTGGAGAACTGTGGCTCAAATGTATTGGTCCAGCCTGCTGCATCATCCAGTGGCACGCTGCTCCCTCTTTCAGCCAGCAAAGGCTCCACCACCTCAGCCTATGTACGCCCAGGGGTGGATCTAGAGTCGAGTCTCGAGAGGGGCACTATTAAAGTATTTTGTGTTGGCGGACAGAAAATAAGATGTTGCTTACGGAACTTACAATATTATTAAATGTATCATACAGTCCTAACATTGTTTAAGACTTTTTGGCCGTGCTCACATGTCAGAATAATAATCAAATATACCAATTGCCACAGAATGGAAAGTGCTAAAGGAGTTTTTACCATTTAAAACTACAGCTCCCAGTATGACCTAAGCAGTGGTAAGGGGATGCTGGGAGTTGTTGTTTCACCCATCATTACTGCAGAACTTACAAGTGACTCCAGCTCTGATGGGACACACACAGGAGGATACAGAATGATATCAGTGATTACAGGTGACGTCTTCGCTATAGAGAGGAGAATACACAATGATATCAGCGATTACATGTGACGTTTTCTCTATAGTCAGGAGAATACACAATGATATCAGTGACTACAGGTGACGTCTTCTCTATAGTGAGGAGAATACACGATGATATCAGTGACTACAGGTGACATCTTCTCTATAGTGAGGAGAATACACAATGATATCAGTGACTACAAGTGACGTCTTCTCTATAGTGAGGAGAATACACAATGATATCATTGACTACAGGTGACGTCTTCTCTATAGTCTTTCCTTATCTAATTCAGATGTAGTTACCACAGGACTTGTTCCAGCTAAATCTTTCCAGAACTTGACGCCCAGATAGCTCCTCACTACGATTCTGATCCTCTATATGAAAACAATAATTATTATAAACCTGCCAGACACTGTATTCTTCGAATATAATACTGGCACATACCTCCTGAATATAATTCTGACACACTGTATCCCCTGAATAAACAACACACTGTACCCTCTGAATATAATACTGTGACACACCGCACCCTCTGAATATAATACTATCATACACTGCACCCTCTGAATATAATACTACCACACACTGTGCCCTCTGAATATAATACTACCACACTGTGCCCTCTAAATTTAATACTACCAAACACTGCACTCTCTGAATATACTACCACACACTGCACTCTCTGAATATAATACTATCACACACTGCACTCTGAATATAATACTACCACACACTGCACTCTCTGAATATAATACTACCACACACTGTACCCTCTGAATATAATACTATCATACACTGCACCCTCTGAATATAATACTACCACACACTGTGCCCTCTGAATATAATACTACCAAACACTGCACTCTCTGAATATAATACTAGGACACACTGCACTCTCTGAATATTATACTACCACATACTGCACTCTCTGAATTTAATACTACCACACACTGCACTCTCTGAATATAACTTGCTGTGCAGTGCACCCTCTGAATAAAATACCCAAATGTATTGTTGCCCTTAAAAAAACGTACCACCCCAGAAATTCCTCATAATCTACAATATACTTCTGAAATGCAGAACACTCTGTGCCTTCACATATAGTAATAATGCCCCATCTTGTGCCCCCACATATAATAATTATGACCCGTCCTGTTCCCCCCACATAATAATGTCCTGTGCCCCTAACATATATTGCCCCCTGTGCTGTGCCCTTCACATATAATTCCCCCGTTCTTTGCCCCTCACATATAATGCCCCCATCATGTTCCCCTCACATATAATGCCCCCCGTGCTGTGCCCCTCACATATAATGCTCCTGTTATATGCCCCACACATATAATGCCCCCTGTGCTGTGCCCTTCACATATAATGCCCCGTTCTTTGCCCCTCACATATAATGCCCCGATCATGTGCCCCTCATATATAATGCCCCCATCATGCACCCCTCACATATAACGCCCCCATCATGCGCCCCTCACATATAATGCCCCCATCATGTGCCCCTCACATATAATGCCCCCATCATGTGCCCCTCACATATAATGCCCCCATCATGTGCCCCTCACATATAATGCCCCATCATGCGCCCCTCACATATAATGCCCCGTGCTGTGCCCTTCACATATAATGCCCCCGTTCTTTGCCCCTCACATATAATGCCCCCGTCATGCGCCCCTCACATATAATGCCCCCTGTCCTGTCCCCTCAGGGGGCATTATATGTGAGGGGAACAGCACAGGGGGCATTATATGTTTGGGGCACATGACAGGAGCATTATATGTGAGGGGCACAGCACAGGGGGCATTATATGTGAGGGGCGCATGATGGCGCATTATATATGAGGGGCACAGGATGGGGACATTATATATGAGGGGCGCATGATGGGGGCATTATATGTGTGGGGCACAGCACAGGGGGCATTATATGTGTGGGGCACAGCACAGGGGGAATTATATCATATAATGCCCCCTGTGCTGTGCCCCATACATATAATGCCCCCTGTGCTGTGCCCCTCACATATAATACCCCCTGTGCTGTGCCCCCCACACATATAATTTATATGTGTGGGAACAGCACAGGGGGCATTATATGTGAGGGGCACAGCACAGGGGGCCCCCTGTCATGTGCTCTTCACATATAGTGCCCCCAGTGCTTTGCCTTGCAGCCTCTCACATTAAAAATTCCCCTAAGTTTTTAAATCCCCCTCCCCCTCCTCCTGTACGATATAGTGCCCTTAACAGTGACACATATTCTGTCCCCCAAATCCCCTGGGCCCTGAGCATACTCTTAGTACTTACAGTATGCAGGCCGTGGGGACGGGATTTCTGGGCGCAGGCGAGATGACGTCACATGCAGTGGATCGTGAACCCGCAGCTCACACTCTGTGTACTCACAGCCAGTGGCGTTGCTAGGGTTTGTGTCACCCGTTGCGGTAGAAAATGGTGTCACCCCAACATGCTGGGAGTTGTAGTTTTGCAACAGCTGGAGGCACCCTGGTTGGGAAACACTGACATAGATAGATAGGGAATATATATAGACCAGGGGTTCTCACCTATTTTTAGTGAGGGTCCGCTTATCCAGGTCTGCCATCCGGTAAAGGTCCAAGCTGTATGCTAATGCTTGGTGCACACCTAGTGGCCTCAGCGCCATGAAGGCAATAGCAAACTAACAACTGAAGTGTGGAGGATGCATAACCTGAATACTGCTGCACACTGTAACCACTGGATATAATACTGCCACACACTGTACCCACTGAATATAATACTGCCACACACTGTACCCCCTGAATATAATATTGCCACACGCTGTACCCACTGAATATAATACTGCCACACACTGTACCCCCTGAATATAATACTGCCACACACTGTACCCCCTGAATATAATATTGCCACACACTGTACCCCCTGAATATATTACTGCCACACACTGTACCCCCTGAATATAATACTGCCACACACTGTGCCTCTGGTATATTACTGCCACACACTGTACCCCTGAATATAATACTGCCACACACTGTACCCCTGAATATAATACTACCACACACTGGGCCCCTGAATATAATACTGCCACTCACTGTACCCCGAATATAATACTGGCACATACTGTACCCCCGAATATAATACTGGCACACACTGTACCCCTGAATATACTACTGCCACACACTGTATCCCTGAATATAATACTACCACATACTTTGCCCTGAATATAAACCTGCCACCCACTGTGCCCCTGGTATATTACTGCTACCCACTGTGCCCCTTAAAATAATACTGCATTCATTGTGCTCCTGAAAATAATTCTGCCACACACTATTCGCCTGCAACATTACTTGCAGATGCTATGCTCTAACGCTGACTAATTGTACCTCTGTGTCTCTTAAAACAATAAAATGAAGCCACTGTGCCTATAGAATGAATGACGCCACTGTGACCCCAGAATTAATGATGCCAGTGACAACAGAATTAATGATGCCACTGTACCCACAGAATTAATGATGCCACTATGACCACAGAATTAATGATGCCACTGTACCCACAGAATTAATGATGCCACTGTGACCACAGAATTAATGACACAACTGTATCCCCAGAATTAATTATGCCACTGTGCCTACAGAATTTATGATGCCATTGTGCCCACAGAAGTATTGATGCCACTGTACCTCCAGAAGTAATGATGCGACTGTGACCACAGAATTAATTATGCCACAGTACCCACAGAAATGATGATGCCACTGTGCCCACAGAATTTATGATGCCACTGTGCCTACAGAATTAAGGATGCCACTGTGTCCCACAAAATTAAGGATGCCACTGGGACCACAGAATTAATGATGCCATTGTGCCCACAGAATTTATGATGCCACTGTGCCCACATAATTAAAGATGCCACTATACCCACAGAATTAAGGATGCCACTGTGTTCCACAAAATTAATGATGCCACTGTACCCACAGAATTAATGATGCCACTGTGCCCCAGAATTAATGCCACTGTGCCCCCATATGAACTTTGCCACTGTAACTCTCCATCTGTTGTAAAACTACAACTCCCATCATGCACAGACAAAAGGTCATCATGGTAGCTGTAGTTCTACAATAACTGGAGAGTCACAGATGGGGGAACACATACTTTTACCTGAGAGCTTAGGCTCGCCATCCCAGGTCCCGCACTGCTCCGCTGCTCTGGCCTCCTCTAGTCAGGCCTGGCCAGAGCAGATGATGCAGGCAGCTAATCATGCTGCCTGCATCATAGGAGAAGCGCAGGGCAGCGGCTATTCATTTGTATTGGCGTCTCAAAGACACAGCTACAAATGAATAAGGTGAGATCCAGCGGATGGTCCGAATGACTGGCGGACGCAGTCCGGATCTGGACCGTGGTCCGCCAGTTGAGTACCCCTGATATAGGACATAGATCAATGTTTCCTAACCAGGGTGAGTCCAGCTGTTGCAAAACTACAAAACTTAGCATGTTTTAGTTTTGAACAGCTGGAGCACCTTGTTAAGGAAACACTGATCTATGTCCTATCTCAGTGTTTCCCAACCAGAGTGCCTCCAGCTGTTACAAAACTACAACTCCCAGCATGCATGGACAGCATTGTAGCTTTGCTTTGAAGACACCTTGGTTGGGAAACACTTATTTATGTCAGTGTTTCCCAACCCTCCAGCTGTTGCAAAACTACAACTCCCAGCATGCTAGGAGTTGTAGTTTTGCAAAAGCTGGGGGCACCCCTGGTGAGAAAGGGGTGGGGGTGAGCAGGGATTGTGCTGGGAAGGGGGGAGGGATGATGCTGGAAAAGAGTGGGCATGGATGGTGGGGGGTAGTTTACCTTACCTGCCTTAGAACACTGCTGGGCTCCTGTATCCTCCAGGCACTTCCTGCTTGCTGGGGTCATGTGATGTTTTGGTGTCACATGACCCAAGCAGAGCAGTAGAAAGCTGCCAATCAGGAAGAAGAGAAGCCGAGTAAGTGCCCGATAACTCCACAGACTCGCTGTGTGCACGCTCCCTCTGCACTGCAGACTGAGTACAGTATACAAAAATAGCTTGTGACAGGGATGTACGCTGGGACAGGGTGTCACCCCACCACCCCACCCCACCATTCTAGGGGGCAGCAATTTCGGGGGGGGGGGGGCAATTGCCCCGTTGCCCCCACCCGGATCCGCCACTGCGTACGCCACATACGTACATCTAAGTAGTGTACCTGTTAACCTGTCAAGGACCTACATACTGTGAAAGTCCAGGCAAAAGTACTCACCAGCTGGTGTTGTACTCAGGTACTTTTTTAAGTATACTGTAGAGCATTTTTTTGCCCTCATCAGTGCATACCACATAACTACATCTAAGTAGTGTACTATTTTGTAACTGTTAATCTGTCAAGGGCCTAGATACTGTGAAAGGACAGCCTTTATGGGAGTCGAGTGCAGAATGGGCTTCATAATCTGGGAGAACTGTGGCTCAAATGTATTGGTCCAGCCTGCTGCATCATCCAGTGGCACGCCGCTCTCTCTTTCAGCCAGCAAAGGTTCCACCACCTCAGCCGAAGGGAGCTGTGTGTCATACCCTCCTTCTGTCGCTCCAGATGCTCCTGCTCCTCCTACTTTTAGTCAGCTATTCCACCAACAATCCATCGGCAAAGCCATGTCCAACAAGAGTATGCGCTCACTCATCCAATGGCGCAGAAGCTGAATGTGCTGCTGTCTAAGATGCTGGTGCTGCAGTCCCTCCCTTTTCAAGTGGTGGACTCTGCGCTTTTCAGAGAACTGATGAGTTGTGCTGAGCCAAGCTGGAGAGTGCCAAGCCATAATTTCTTTGAAAAGAAGGCAGTACCAGACCTGCACAATTTTGTGGAAGAGAAGGTGGTCTAGTCCTTGAGTATGTCGGTGTGTACCAAAGTGCACGGCAGTGCCGACGTCTGGAGCTGTAACTACGGTCGGGGACAATACATGTCCTTTACGGCTCACTGGGTGAATGTGGTTCCTGCACAGCCACAACCCCAACTTGGACTGGTCATGCTGCCTCCTCCACGCTCTCAGGCTGTTGGTCCTTTGACAGTGTGCGACTCCGCCTCCTCATCCTCCTCGTCCTCTGCCTCCACTGCCCAGACAAGTCTCAGTGGCCCTTTAGCATACCATGTGTGCAGGGCAATGCAGTGTCATGCTGTTCTTCACATGGTTTGCCTTGGCAAAAAGAGTCACACAGGTGAAAAACTGCTAAAAGTCATTTGTAAAGAAATCGGAGCATGGCTTACTCCATGAAAACTGGAAATGAGAACCATGGTGACTGACAACGGGAAGAACATCTTGCATGCGCTGCAACTGGGAAGTCTTAGCCAAGCGCTGTGCAAGGCACACATGTTCAATCTGGTTGTGAAGCAGTTCCTGAAGTGTTCCCCCATTTTCAAGACATCCTAACAATGGGAAGGAAACTTTGCATCCACTTTAGCCACTCGTGCACCGCAAAGCAAGCCCTCCTTGAGCTGCAGCGTCAGAACGGTATCCCCCAACACAGTCTGATTTGTGACGTTGCCACACTTTGGAATTCTACCCTCCATATGTTGGACCGACTGTACGAACAGAGAAAAGCCATCACCGATGTCTTGATGATCCAAGTGGATAGGGGTACTCCCCTGTGTAACTCCAATGTGAACCAGTGGCAGCTCATACATGCTCACACCTGCTGTTTGCTCAGGCCCTTTGAGGAAGCCACATTATTAGTAAGTCACCAGGATTATGAGATGAAAGACATCATTCCACTGCTTCATTTCTTATAACACGTGTTGGAAACTATGGCTGGTCAGGGCCCTTGTGACGTGGCACCTACATCTCATGGCCACATGGGCCCTGTGGGGGCTGAACTGGAGGAGGAAGAGGGGCACAGTGGAGCACAGTTTAAGTTTCGCCAAATTGGCGTTTTTTCTTGTAATCGGACAGGAGAGGAGGAGCAGGAGCAGCCAGAGGAGCCAGAGAATTATGAGGAAGGCGAGACAGAGGACCCAGGCACACCGTGGCTGTATGCAGTGGAGATGGAGGCAGAGACTCCCTCCGAGTCACTTGCACAAATCGCAAGATGCATTCTCACTTGCCTGCGTAGTGACTGCCGAATTGTCACCATTCGCCAGCGGTATGACTTCTGGCTCTCCATCTTATTGGACCCTCGTTACTAAATAGAGGCCTTTTTTACACCCACTGAGAGGTAGAACAAACGGACCTACTACTGAGGCATCCTATCGGCGCCATTGTCCATCCTCTCGCAGGTCTGAATCAGTGGGCCCCCTGCGCTCACCTTCCACTCCCATGGCTGCTGGGGAGGGGTGGGGTGGCAGGAGCAGTACCAGCTCCGTTAGCAGCAGCCTGAGTCTACAGTTGCTGATGAGTAGCTTTCTTCACCCGCATAGTGAAGCAACTCATCAGCAGCAGGTAGACCTGGAGCAGGACCTGAACCAGCAGGTGGTGGCCTACCTTGACATGACCATGCCAACACACCTTGAAGATTCAATGGACTTCTGGGAAGCTAAAATTGATTTGTGGCCGCAACTAGCAGAGTTTGCCCTGGAAAAGCTGTTCTGCCCCGCCAATAGTGTGTCATCAGAGCGGGTGTTTAGTGCAGCAGAGGCCATAGTCACCTCAAGGAGAACTCGTCTGTCCACAAAAAATGTGGAGAGACTGACCTTTGTGAAGATGAATCAGGCATGGATCGGCCAGAATTTCCAACCACCAATGCCTGATGCATGAGAGTAGATTGACCATGGTGCCACACCAACACTTCACAAATCTGGATAGTGCCAAACAGGTTTAAGGCACTGCTCCTCAGTTACAAACAATCCTCTGAATCAGATGTTTTTTCACCAACCTTCGTCACCAGGTATTGGTATTGCCACCCACCGCACCACTTTGTCACCTGGTCACTTTCAGGACTCCTGATGCTGCCACCTCCAGGCTGTCTTATTCAGACACTATATGGTCTCTTCTCATGATTCAGCCAACTCCAGGCTGTGTCATTCAGCCACTATATGGTCTCCAAATGCTTCAGCCACCTCCAGGCTGTGCCATTCATCCAATATATGGTTTACTGATGCTTCAGCCAGCTCCAGTCTGTGTCATTCAGCAACTACATGGTTTAGTGATGCTGCTGGGCCTAGGACATTACCTATATATGTTTATGGTGGCACTAGGTACCATACATCTTCAATGGAAATTTCAAAATTCATATTCTATTCTTAGAGATTGTGAGGCCCTATTGTATCCTCATCTGTCGCCAACTCCAGGCTGTGCCATTCAGACACTATATTGTCTCCCCATGCTGCCACAAACTCCAGGCAGTCATTCAGCCACTATATGGTCTCCTCATACTGATGCCACCTCCAGGCTGTCTCATTCAGCCACTATATGGTCTCTTCTCATGCTTCAGCCAACTCCAGGCTGTGCCATTCAGCCACTATATGGTCTCCTCCTACTGATGCCACCTCCAGGCTCTGTCATTGTGCTGCCATGTGACATATGACTCTTTATTAGATTTGGTCCTTTGTACCCACACGCCGGGGCCCGGGACACTAAAACTTGGGAGTTAAAAGTTCAATTTCAAAATCTTACATTTCAAATTAAAATTCTTGAATTTCAATGGTCTTCTCATGCTTCTGCCAACTCCCGGCTGTGCCATTCAGACACTATATGGTCTCCTCATGCTTCAATCAACTCCAGGCTGTGTCATTCAGCCAATATATGGTTTACTGATTCTGCTCGGTCTGGGTCTAAAAAATTTTTTATGGTAGCACTAGCTACCCTAAATGTTAATTTAAATTTCTAAATTTGTCTTTTAATCTTAGAGATTGTGAAGCCCTAGTGTCTCCTCATGCTGCTGTCAACTCAAGGCTTGCCATTCAGCCAATATATGGTTTACTGATGCTGCTGGGCCTGGGTCTGGGAATAAAAAATGTTTATGGTAGCACTAGCTGCCATAAATCTTCAATTTAAATTTCTAAATTAATCTTTTATTCTTAGGGATTGTGAAACCCTGGTGTATACTCATGCTGCTGCCAACTCCAGGCTGTGCCATTCTGACACTATATGGTCTCCTCATGCTTCAGCCACCTCCAGGCTGTGTCATTCAGCCAATATATGGTTTACTGATGCTGCTGGGCCTGGACCTAAAAAAAATTTAAGGTAGCACCAGCTACCCTAAATCTGCAATTTAAATTTCAAAATTCAACTTTTAATCTTAGGGATTGTGAAGCCCTAGTGTCTACTCATGCTGCTGCCAGCTCTAGGCTGTGTCATTCAGCCACTATATGGTCTCCTCATGCGGCCAACACCTCCAGGCTGTGTCATTCAGCCACTATATGGTCTCCTCATACTGATGCCACCTCCAGGCTCTGTCATTGTGCTGCTCTGCTGCATTGATTCTAAAAGTGATGCCTGTAATCTGCATGTCATTCTGAATAACAGTATTATTTCACTACAATAGCTCCATATGTGTGTTAGAAAACAGCAAAGTGTTCTACACCCCTATTGAGGCTCTCTTTAGGCCCCAAATAGCCATTTTTAATATAGATTTGCTGCAAATAAATTCGGATTGAACCAATTTTTTTTCGAAAATTCAGCAAATTGGCCGAATCAATTTTTTTAGTTCGCACATCTCTAACCTTAAAGATTTGCGATTTTGTTTATTTTATTTTATAATTAAATATAGACCTGTTGAGAACATAGGGGTATCATATACAGCAGGAAAAGATACTAAGGGATGCTCTGGCGCTAATATGATGTCATCAAAAAACTGATAACATGTGAAGACTCTCCTACCTAGATGTCCTGAATTTGTGAGTGGAATCAAATAGTTTCTGCTAATGGCTCTAATATATAGAAAAATGTTAGAGGGGAGTGGGAACATCCCTGTCTTGTCCTATTAGAGATCAAGAAGGGATCTGAAAGCATCCATTGGCCAATACTCACACAGAGAAATTTATAGACATTAAAAGCATAAGAGTAGTTGATGAAACTTCTAAATCCGGAGTCTACCATTGGAGACCAAACTGCTTAGTCAAGAAGCCAGGAATGAACAGGTTTGTCAATCGCTTCTCGATTGAGTTGACCATTGTATGGCTATCATAGGGGAAGGCCTCTGTCTTTCTTGGGGGTAATTGTATATTCTAAAGAGCTAAAGTCCTTCAGGTAGTGACTGAATCACATGGGTAATTCCTTCCTTATGAATAATCAGCTTCAACACGAAACCCTAGTATATATAATGTTATTGCACACATTGCAGTGGTAAGGACTTGAAATGTCTATCACTAATGTTAGCTTGGGAGAGATCTACAAAAAAGTTAAATGGTTGTATAGGGTTTCAGCAGATCCTGTATCTTACGTGCAGCTGTAAAATATTTCCCTTCAATATGAAAGAAATGGAGTCTCAGTAAGATATCTCTTGGCTTGTTGGTGCATTTCCGGTTTTGGAAGTCTTTGAGCCCTATCTATAGTAAAATTCAGTTTGGAGGTGGTAAGTAACAAAACCAACATAAACGTCAAGTCTCTATTAACATTAAGTCTCTATTAAAAATGTTCCATAGGGGTCAGAAAAGGCTGTTTCACCATACTACTCCTAAAAGAGGTTTAAAGTACTGAAAGCATAACTTTTATTGGGTGAATTGAGACCTCTACTTAGGAGGAGATATTAGTCCCATTCTTAGAAGCCTAAGATAAGGCTGAATGCTTTGCAGGCTTCCCTATAGGCTTAAGGGATTTCACT
This sequence comes from Hyla sarda, assembly GCF_029499605.1. NCBI lineage: Eukaryota > Metazoa > Chordata > Amphibia > Anura > Hylidae > Hyla > Hyla sarda. The sequence goes on along the minus strand of NC_079197.1, from coordinate 38,029,436 downwards.
GGACAGCAGAAGCCCTAGGGATAACCAGGGTAAGGCCAAATGTAACTGTTGCTGTATCCCATTCACAGCATCAAGTAGTCCAAAGATTATGGCTGTGGCTCAGCCCTGCACAATAGGCTGCACCCTTAAAGTGGGTAAACTGGACAATATACCCCTTAAAATGCTCGGGAAAAGGCTGAGAAGCACATATGTGTAGATTTATGGTAACCTAAAAATTCTCACAAGCCTGGAGGAAAAAGAGAACAATCTGGGTGCTGCTAAGGGTCTAATCTGGTGCTTTGGCCTCTGTGGAGTTACTTGACTGGTGGTGGAGCTTGGGGATTGACTAACATGCATCCATCCTGGTCAGAGCCCAGACCCCACACTATTTCTGGACCATTTTAAAACCATGTGATCTAATATTCTGCAACCTTTTCAATGAATCATAGTTTGTTCTAATAAGGAAGCTGTTTTCTGTCTTAAGCTGCTCAAAATCCTGACAGGATCCCTTTAATGGAATATTCCTATCCCTAAAGGTGATGGCGGGATATGTCATCATTTCATGATCAGTAGCTGCCCAACTGAGACTCCCAAAAACAAAAAGATGCAAACAGTAAGTGGACAGTAGCAGTAAGTGGACAGTAACTGGGAGCACTACTCTACTGAAGCCACTTCATTCTTAGGATTGGTTGAGATTTCTGAAAACACTGTCACATTCTTTCTTCTGGTGGAAAATCTCCATTTATAACAGGACAAAAAAAATTCAAAAGTTTTATTTGAAAATAAACCAAAAATAATTGCATTATATGGTGGAATATTCTATGTTTCAATTCCATTCTGTTTTGCAAATTCTTTTCTATTTACCACATCAGTGTACATACAAGCTGAAAAGTCATCTACATAAATGTGACTATCATATTTTGAACAAACTGGGCCAGGAGTATTGCATCAAATTGACAAATTTGCATAGTCTATCCAATATGAGAAGACTTTTATATCCCTGTCATCTATTTGCTTTTTAGGGAGCCATGTTTTAACAGTTTTAAATGGGATAGTTAGAAAAGTCAACTCAAGGTATTTGTCAGCTAGAGGCATAACTTGTAGTTTCTGGGCCCTGATGCAAAAACTACAACAGACCCCATGTGCCAAATAGAATACTGGTCTTTTATGGGGCAGATGTCCTTTGAGATTCCTTAAGATACCAGGGCCCCAGTGTGACTGCTACCTGGCTGCACCCCTGTTGCCAGCACTTCCTATTTATAATTTGACATTTCTGTGTTTGTGATCATAATATGTTGTTTTGTCTTAGTACGTGTAGTTAAGGCAATTGATATATACTGTAGCTCTAATAAGGTGATTAAATGTTGTAGATCCACTTCACTGACTCCTATAATTTACACCCTTTTTCTTCATGAGAGATGTGCATAACATTTTGAATGGACCCAATAAATCACATATGGCTAAACATATAATTAACTGTCATGGAATTCCCAAAGGTCTCTTGTTCATGACATTGACAAAGTGACACCTCTTTCAAAGGAAAGGTGATATAAGAAACAAACTGCTACATGAAGGATCCAGATGCTGAGTCTTGGTCTTGGAATTGAGTACAGATGTGGCATTGTTATAATATTTTTTTCTTCCAAAGCCAACTTAAAATGTGAAGCATCACTAAACTGCGCAATGGAGGAACTTTTCAGCAAAGAAGTTGGGGAATTTAAGCATAAAATATTAGCACAATATGTTAACTTTACTGTATATACAGTAAATATAGTGAACATTACAGTTCTGTGCATGAATTAGTACCAAAGAACCTGATCCCATCAGATGAGGATAGGAAAGTTGGTTCCACAAAAAAAGATAAAACATAATTTTAGGATAAATTCCCATGGTCCGTTACTCACTTAATATTGACTGATTCACGTTACATAATGTAAGAATTGTCTCAGGAAGATTGGGACATGCACATCAAAATGGGAGAATTACACACTTGGCACCACTTCTATGAGCCAAAATGGAGAGCTGCTTTATACAAGTGGCCATTTTGGTGGTCTCAAGCTGGCCATGTATTATATGCATAGTCATTCACCTGAATGGCCTCCATGTACGTATTTCTACATGTCCCCTGCCTCTACAGTAGGTGCTGTAGTAGAAATGCTCGGCTAAACTAAGCTTACCATAGCTAAATCAGCTGCCAAAAGAAAGATAATGTATGATCAGCTGATCTCCATGATCGCTGCATTTCACGAATGATCTCTACTTTAGGACAAGTTATCCTGGAATTCTTCCCTTGAAATGATATTTTAATCTACTTCCCTTTTCCTATAGAATCATGTCTGCAGATTAGTCTGCATATTCAACATGACAAAATTCCATTTGGTACAATATAAATAAGGTCTAGAAAAGAAAACACAGGATGTGCTCACTCACACTATGTGGCAATTTGAGGGCAGATTTCAGAGTTCAGAGCTGCAGAAATTATAGAGTAAGTTCTCAACAAAGTGTAAGCTTGTCTTGAGGGCTATAAAACATTTTATAGTCCCAAAGAATCCTGTAAACACAAATGTGGGTATATAATTGAAAGTGGTAGGCAACATAATGGGACAAAGATGACGATTCCTATTGTTGGCTCTAGTGATCTCAGATGTAGTGCCACTTATGTAGTGTCCGACAAAATGCATCCAACCATAGCCTTGGGTAGTGCAGGGATGTAATGAGAGTATACTGACATAATAATCTTTTGTTCATTTGTTATTATGTACCATTTTGTACACACAAGTGTTTAGACACAATTTTTATGATGGTTCCCCATAAGGGGGTTTTAGGTACATTTGTAGGGAAATTTTTCTAGTCTACACAGGGCTTGTGCTGTGGAAAAGTTACGTAACCCTGCCTCATAGGGTTAAAGAGTTTAGGGGCAGCTTGCTCAGTGTGAGCACCAATGCTCTTCATAGTGGAGGCTGCTAGATTCTGAAGGAAAACTCCTGCTAGGTTCTAAGATAGAGAGACAGCTCTAAACACACTAAGACAGCTTTACACTATGGGAGAGATAGCTAAACCCACTTAGACAATAATGCTGCTTCAACAAAGGCCAGCCTCAATATAGAGTAACCTGGCAGTAGCCAACAAGTAAAGCAGTACTTTACTAATACTATTCTCATCTACTACATGGAGAGAAGTGAGACTGAAAGGGGTACTCCGGTCCTAAGACATCTTATCCCAAGATGTCTGACCATGGGGTCCCGCCACTTGGGACCCCCGCAATCTTGCATTCGGCACCCACCAATTTGATCTGCATGCCGTACTGCTCCAGCCCCGTGGTCAGCACCCGGCAGTTTGTGAGCTGGCAGCGTGGCGTGTAACTCAAAGAGGTGGGTGCCGAATGCAAGATTGCGGGGATCCCCAGAAGCGGGACCCCAGCTTTCAGACATCTTATCCCCTATCCTTTAGATAGGGGATAAGATGTCTTAGGGCCGGAGTACCCCATGAAGAACAATAGTTTGAAAACCTGCATAGATGCTAAGATGAAATCTGCCGATAAATGTTTGGCAAATAATTGCCTTGTGTAATAGGTGCCTATATTTATTCAGAAGTCTGTAATCATCAAGCCTATTCACATGCCAAACTTTCGGGTTGTTTGCCGGAAGCTCCTTGTTTTCTGGACTTTGTTCACCTTCATAAAAAATAATAAACCCAGATCTTTTTACCCTCTGTGTGAGTGGGACATCTGATTTCCTAGGGCCTATGCGAAAAGAGCAACGATGAGCAACTCACACAATGGAAATTGGCCCTGCCTTCAGCCCCTGTTGTCATCCAGCTCCCACCTTCCATATTTACAACACAGTCAACTTAAAGGGGTACTCTACCCCTAGACATCTTATCCCCTATCCAAAGTATAGGGGATAAGATGTTTCACCGCGGGGGATCTGACCGATGGGACCCCCTGCGATCTCCAACCCATCACCCCAGTAATCCGCTGCACAGAGCAAACTCCACTCCATGCCAGATTACGAGCGACCACAGCTGTCACGCCCTGTCCCATATAAATTAATGGAGGGGATTGTGATGATCACGGCCGCCCGGATTCTAGCACAGCCGGTGTTATGAACATAAAAATAAATAAATGCTCAGAACGGTGGGGTGCCGGGCAGGAGATCACTAGGGATACCAGCTGATGAACTCCCCGTGATCAGGGGATAGGGGAAAAGATGTCTAGGGGTGCAGTACCCCTTTAAGCCACAGAAACTAAAGCTTCAGCACACTGTATATTTTTTTAATGTCTGATTTGATTCAACTACTATTTCTAGTGAAATCATGTAGACGCTGACAGTAATATACAGTTTAATAAAGTTTCACAGTCATTACAGTGGGAAATTCTGAAGTCAATCTGCTAAAATTGGTACCAGGTCCACGTACTCCAATGACTCACTTTATTCTTATTTTAAACGAATTTGCAAACCTTCCACTGTGAAAGAGAAACATTTTAAATTGGGGCTAAAATCACCAAAACTTCCTAAAATTCTGCTTTGACCCACACCCAAGTCAGCTTTAAAAGATGCAACTGTGAAGAAGCCTAGTGAAGGTAAGAAGGTAAGTTCTTAATTTCCATTTGTGCCGGGTGGCTATAGGGGCTGTGTTCCACCACAGATGACAACAGATTTTTGGGGGTCCTAGCATCATGTGATTAGTTTATTGACAGAAAGCCTTCTAATTACTTTGGAAAATCCTTTCATTAAACCAGTCAAGACCCTGAAGATATACTAGATATCAGATCTTAACTAAGAAAGCCAGAAAAGACCAGACCATGGCTAAATAGGAATTTTGATTAGTTTCCGGCTTCGGTCTACGTGATATGTATATATTGATGAGAAATATCAGGATTGTGAAGCTTTTAAGATACTATTAGCAATACCAGCTTTATGATTTAGTAGAAATGGTCACAAGAACAGAGAGTATGTGTGCACTTATTTCCAAGAAGTCGATTAAATTCAACAAGCTGGACCTGTAAAATGATGCACAGAAAATGTACCGTATGTGGTATTTCAGCCTGACCTCTATGATTATTGTTGGGGCTGGTAAACATCCACACATTTCTACACCCTTCTGTGCTTTAAATCTGTCATGGCTCAGTATTCAGGGGTAGGAAAATAAGACTGAATCGCAACCAAAGTTGAAAATAAAATTTATCCAGACCAGGATGTCAATGAAGGGGTTTTTGACAGAATGCTAGAGCTATAATTTATTACAACTTTCCACCTTTGTGTGAAGAAAAATATTTCTTCTCTGATTACTATGAATGAAGAACATTATATTCATCAGAACATTGAAAGGAAAAAATGGCTTAGAATGGTGTGGATCTACAGGGCAGATAACAGTATGGGTCTCAAGGGCTTAGAACAGTGTGGGTCTCAAGGGCTTAGAACAGTGTGGGTCTCCAGGGCTTAGAACAGTGTGAGTCTACAGGGCTTAGAACAGTGTGGGTCTCCAGGGCTTAGAACAGTGTGAGTCTCCAGGGCTTAGAACAGTATGAGTCTCAAGGGCTTAGAACAGCATGGGTCTCCAGGGCTTAGAACAGTATGGGTCTCAAGGGCTTAGAACAGCGTGGATCTCCAGGGCTTAGAACAGTGTGGGTCTCCAGGGCTTAGAACAGTGTGGATCTCCAGGGCTTAGAACAGTGTGGGTGTCCAGGGCATAGAACAGTGTGGGTCTCCAGGGCTTAGAACAGTGTGGATCTCCAGGGCTTAGAACAGTGTGGGTGTCCAGGGCATAGAACAGTGTGGGTCTCCGGGGCTTAGAACAGTGTGGGTCTCCAGGGCTTAGAACAGTGTGGATCTCCAGGGCTTAGAACAGTATGGGTCTCCAGGGCTTAGAACAGTGTGAATCTCCAGGGCTTAGAACAGTATGAGTCTCAAGGGCTTAGAACAGCATGGGTCTCCAGGGCTTAGAACAGTATGGGTCTCCAGGGCTTAGAACAGTGTGGATCTCCAGGGCTTAGAACAGTGTGGATCCCCAGGGCTTAGAACAGTGTGGATCTCCCGGGCTTAGAACAGTGCGGGTGTCCAGGGCATAGAACAGTGTGGGTCTCCCGGGCTTAGAACAGTGCGGGTGTCCAGGGCTTAGAACAGTGTGGATCTCCAGGGCTTAAAACAGTGTCGGTCTCCAGGACTAAGAACAGTCTGGATCTCCAGGGCTTAAAACAGTGTGGGTCTCAAGGACTAAGAACAGTGTGGGTCTCCAGGACTAAGAACAGTGTGGGTCTCCAGGGCTTAGAACAGTGTGGGTCTCCAGGGCTTAGAACAGTGTGGGTCTCTAGCTGTAACAAAACTACAACTGGCAGAATGCTGGAGACACGTGTAGAGCACGTTCAGGTTTTTTATTGCAATTATTGCATACAAAGCCAGGACGGATTTGAGAAAAAGTAAGAATAGGTACTACTGTCATGTGTGTGTCCTCCATTTGTGGTCTCTTCCAGACTTTGTATTCAATAATTAAAATTAAAAAAATCTGAATGTATGAACAAACCCTCAAAGGGCTATTCCACTGTTCGAAAATTTCAAGGGTAGGATAGGGGATAAGTGTCTGGTCACGGCGTATCTGACATCTGGGACACCTGCATTCTTAAGTACATGAACCCCAGTCTTCCCACTGCATGGAGCATGGGGGCCAGTACACACACCATGCATTGTCTATGGGAGCGCTAGAGATACATGATGGCTGTACTTTGGTGCTCTCATAGAGAATGCATTGAGCTCTGCACTCTGCACTCCATGCAACAAGGAGATACAGGGCTCCATTCTGGAGATTGAAGGGGATTCCAGAGGTCAGACCGGGGTACATTTTTTTTTACTCTGGAGTACCCTTTTAAAGAGTACCTGTCACTATACTAAACTTTTAATATATTGTTCCTTATGTAATTATAAGACACTTTGCTATTTACTTTCTGTTGAAATTCTCAACATTTAAATGTTTTAAATGTGATTGAAAAAAATGCCACAAGGCTCTGTTCTGTTCCCTGCCACAAGTCAAACTGTTAGTTTGGTCTCCTCCCGACCAAACTCAGGAAGTGCACGCGGGGCATGGTGGGGCACAGCTCTCACAGGCTACAGTGATGTCGCGCCTGCTGAGGAATGCCCACTTTCTCCTGACGGGAGCTCACACAATGTGAGCAAGAGGAAAGGTATGATACACAGCTTTTTAGGGCAGGAGGGTTGTTAGGAGTAGTTAGGGAATATAATCTGAGCTAGTTTAGAAAATATGGTTTGATGACAGGTACTCTGTAAGCACTTTTCCCAATCAGGTCCCCTGGAAACCCTAAGGTCATTTTGATGCAATGTTAATGGCTGGTATTTTCAAATTTCCATGAAAAAAGTCTATATTTAACAATTTTTATACCAATTTTTAAAATTATTGGTTCTACCTTAATTGGCCAAAAAAGAGCAAGTCAATGAATTGTATGACCATAAGGATTAAAGACACATATTTATTGTGTGTGCACTAAGAGCCATATTGTGTCCAATAGAACTCAATAGTTAAATTGTTAAATAGTTAAAAAAGGGACATGTTGCCGGTTTTCTGAGCAGAAAACAGGACATAGACATAAAGCGGGGCGCTCTCTCTTATGTTGTCGTGGGATAGAAAAGAGGGACCCACCACCTCACCTAATGTGCTGTACCGACCTTCTGAGAGGATGCAACAGTGTAAGCTCAACATTGTGGAGAGGTGTGGGTGGAGATCAGTGGATACAGTATGCAGCTCTATCTCCCCTATCCGTATCCCGTAGGGTGCAGAATGGTAGAGGAAGAATGGGTAGATAAAAGTGGGGAATTGTGTAGAGCGCTCCTGTTGTCAAAGGACGGACTCAAAATGTCATGGTTGCACAGGACAATTTATTGAAATGTTCTAGGACAACGCGTTTTGGTGCTCACATGCGCCTTCATCAGGTCCACAAAAGGATAAAATCGATGCGTCCTGAGGTGCTGGCTGTGCATGAATGGCTGTGGAGCACAGCCATTCAAACAACTGAGTCTACAAGAACATGCGAGTGTAAAAAATGAAGATTTTGAATTTTCTCCTTCACTTTGCTGCTATTCCTGTGAAACACCTAAAGGGTTAACAAACTTTCTGAATGTCATTTTGAATACTTTTGTGAGTTATGTCTTTGTTCATTTTATAGCCAGACAGTTCTTATAAATTTATGGTATACATGGGACTTCATGCCTTTACACAACGACAGAAATCTAATGACCCTTTGTTGCATTACAGGTAGAATAATGGTCAGTCCTCACCAGCCATTAATATTGGATCCACCACCTCACTGTGAAGTCAAAAAGCTACAAAGGAAATAGTAAACAAATATGGATCTTAGTCCCAAGTCTGGTATCTCCTTACAATCAGTAATTGTGAAGAGCGAGCACGTTCATGCTACAGGAATGTTTCTCAGACCACAGGACTGACCTCAGAGTGTGAGTCCAAGATGGGAAACATGCTGCAAACCTTCAATAGATGACATACATCATAACCTGGCAGCCAAAGACACCCACACAGCGAGCAGGGAATTTGTGGCTCAGCTCCTATGGGGATCTACTGCAGTCACTTATTATGAGTAATAGGGGGAACGCTAGTTACTGCATAAGAAGCTGGAGTTCCTGTCTGTCTTCCTGAAGCTCCAAATCTGCAATTGTAGGATTATTTCTTTAGCAATACAAAAATGTATAACATTGATAATGTGGTGGCCCAGTACGGGATAGTGTTTCCCCGTACCTTTCCTGCCCTGTCAGGCAGTATCCCTCAGTGTCCCCAGGGCCCCTGCAATTGTTTACCCCATGTAAATATGTTGTGTATTATATTATGTCTTGTATCTTTAATAGATGTCCCACGTGATTGTTACCCAGGAGGTACTAGTGACCAGCTTACCCCAAAGGTGACCTATGGGCTCCCTGCTAGTCTCCCTCATGTAAATCCTGAGTGGAGCTAGCTTCTCTCTCTTGTTCCTGAGGTCCAGTCTAGTCAAGTAGTCTCAGTGTGTGTGTCCAGAACATTGGAGGCCTAAAGTCAAGTCCTGCAGCTACAAGTCAAGTCCTGCAACCACAAGTCAAGTGCAAAGTAAGCTAAAGTCACAGTCCTGTCAGTCAAGTCAAGCCTTCTGTCTATCTAGTGTGGCCTGCACTACATTCTCCTGTCTACTACAAGTCCCAGCAAACCTGAGAGGTCTCTGTGTCACTGGTCACCTCCTTGGGCCTTAGCTGTACTGCATAGACTGTATGAACTGTCTACCCTCAGTAAAGCTACCGTTGTCTTTAACTTGGCGTCAGTGTCTTCATTGCCCCCGTGCCTAGCCCAGGATCCATCGGTATACCGTCGGGTGGTTAAAGCTAAACCATGACCTGGCGTCACAAACACAAGGGGTTAATACCATCTGCCCCTAGGGCAATAACATCTGCCCTGCACCACACACACCCCGGCCATTACCACAATAATTTGTATAGTAGAAGTCAATGCGATATGGAAATGCACATCACAGCCATGTCCCCTCATGATGTCATACCACGCTCCCTCCATTAACTCCTTGGGGACGAAGCCCATTATAACCCTAAGGACGGGAGCATTTTTTGCAATTCTTACCACTGTCACTTTAAGCATTAATAACTCTGGAATGCTTTTACTTTTCATTCTGATTCCGAGATTGTTTTTTCGTGACATATTCTACTTTATGTTAGTGGTAAATTTTTGTGGATACTTGCATCATTTCTTGGTGAAAAATTCCAAAATTTGATGAAAAAATTGAAAATTTAGCATTTTTCTAACTTTGAAGCTCTCTGCTTGTAAGGAAAATAAACATTCTAAATAAATAATATTTTGATTCACATATACAATATGTCTACTTTATGTTTGCATCATAAAGTTGACATGTTTTTACTTTTGGAAAACATCAGAGGGCTTCAAAGTTTAGAAGGAATTTTCACATTATTCACAACATTTTCAAAATCGGAATTTTTTAGGGGCAAGTTCAGTTTTGAAGTGGATTTGAAGGGTCTTCATATTAGAAATACCCCATAAATTACCCCATTATAAAAACCTCTACCCCTCAAAGTATTCAAAATGGCATTCAGTAAGTGTGTTAACCCTTTAGGTGTTTCACAGGAATAGCAGCAAAGTGAAGGAGAAAATTCAAAATCTTAATTTTTTTACACTCGCATGTTCTTGTAGACTCAGTTTTTGAAATTTTACAAGGGGTAAAAGGAGAAAAAGCCCCCCAAAATTTGTAACCCAATTTCTCTCGAGTATGGAAATACCTCATATGTGTATGTCAAGTGTTCGGCGGGTGCAGTAGAGGGCTCAGAAGGGAAGGAGCGACAATGGGATTTTGGAGAGTGAGTTTTGCTGAAATGGTTTTTGCGGGCATGTCGCATTTAGGAAGCCCCTATGGTGCCAGAACAGCAAAAAAAAAAAAAAAAAACACATGGCATACTATTTTGGAAACGACACCCCTCAATGCACGTAACAAGGGGTCCAGTGAGCCTTAACACCCCACAGGTGTTTGACGACTTTTCGTTAAATTCGGATGTGTAAATGAAAAAAAAATGTTTTCACTAAAGTGCAGTTTTTTTCCCCAAATTTACCATTTCTACAAAGGGTAATGGGAGAAAAATCCCCCCAAAATTTGTAACGCAATTTCTCCCGAGTACGGAGATACCCCATTTGTGGCCCTAAACTGAAGCCTTGAAATACGACAGGGCTCTGAAGTGAGAGAGTGCCATGCGCATTTGAGGCCTGAATAAGGAATTTGCAGTAGGGGTGGACCCGGTTACAAGGATGGGGCTTGTTTCCACCAAAACCCTACAGCAGTGTCTCCCACAGGGTGCCTCCAGCTGTTGCAAGACTCCCAGCCTGCCAGGACAGTCTATGGCTGTCCGGCAACACTGGGAGTTGTGGTTTTGCCACAGCTGGAGGCGCCGTTTAGGAAACACTGCCGTATGAGACGTTTTTCATTTTTATTGGGGGGGGGGGGGGGCGACATGTAAGGGGGTATATGTGTAGTGTTTTACTTTTTATTATTTGTTAGTGTAGTGTAGTGTTTTTAGGGTACATTCACACAGGCAGGGGTTCACAGGAAACCCACTGTAAACCCGCCCGTGTGAATGTACCCTGTACATGGGGGGGGGGGGGCGCCCCAAGGGGGGGGGGGGGCGCCCAAAACCTTCAGCTGTGGCAAAATGACAACTCCCAGAATGCACTGACAGACCGTACATGCTGGGAGTTGTAGTTTTACAACAGCTGTAGGCACACTGGTGGGGAACCACTGAGTTAGAAAACAGACTCTAGCTCAGTGATTCCAACCCATGTGCCTCCAGCTGTTGCAAGACTACAACTCCCAGCATGTACGGTCTGTCAGTGCACTCTGGGAGTTGTAGTTTTGCAACAGCTGGAGGCACACGGGTTGGAATCACTGAGTTATGAAACAGACTCTAGCTCAGTGTTTCCCAACCAGTGTGCCTACAGCTGTTGCAAAACTACAATTCCCAGCATGCCCTTACAGTCAGGGATGCTGGGCGTGTAGTTCTGCAATATCTGGCCCTTCAGATGTTGCAGAACTACAACTCCCAGCATGCCTGGATAGTCTGGGCATGCTAGGAGTTGTAGTTATGCAACAACTGGGGAAGAACAGTGGTCTCCAAACTGTAGCCCTCCAGATGTTGCAAAACTACAACTCCAAGCACGCCCAGACTGTCCAGGCATGCTGGGAGTTGTAGTTATGCAACATCTGAAGGGCCAGATATTGCAGAACTACACGCCCAGCATCCCTGACTGTCTGGGCATGCTGGGAGTTGTAGTTTTGCAACATGTGGAGGGCTACAGTTTGGAGACCACCATATAGTGTTCTCCAAACTGTGCCACTTCAGATGTTGCAAAACTACAACTCCTAGCATGCCCAGACAGTCAGTGCATGCTGGGAGTTGTAGTTTTGCAACATCTGGAGGACCACAGTTTAGAGACCACTACACAGTGGTCTCCAAACTGTGACCCTCCAGATGATGCAAAACTACAACTCCCAGCATGCACAGACAGCCTTTGGCTGTGTGGGCATGCTGGAAGTTGTAGTTTTGCTGCTTTTAGAAGGCCACAGTGAAGATCACTTATCGAGATCTTCACTGCAGCCTTCTCCGACGCACTTTCCGGACGCCGCTCTTCCGCCGCTGCTCCGGGATGCCGACGCCTCTGCCGATGCCGGTCCGGGTAAGCCGGGCCATGTCCCCCCACTCGCCGCCCGTGTTCCCCCCGCTCTGTACCTACTTCGATCGGTCTGAATTGACCTGCGATTTGCTGCGATCGCCGATATGGGGGAGTCTCAGGACCCCCCTAGGCATTGTCACGGGATGCCTGCTGATAGATATCAGCAGGCATCCCGGTGCGATCACCGCCCGGCGAGCGGCAGTGATCGGAAATGCCGAGGGCGTATGGATACGCCCTCCGTCCTTAAGTGACGGGACGCGAGGGCGTATGCATACGCCCTTCGTCCCCAAGGAGTTAATGTCTATGGGAGGGGGCGTGGCCGTGATATCACGACCACTGCCGCAGAAACCCGGTGTTTGCTTAGAACACTGGGTGCTGTGGGAGATTGCGGGGGGTCACAGCAGCGGTACCCCTGCAATCAGACATCTTATCCCCTATCCTTTGGATAGGGGATAAGATGTCTAGCAGAGGAGTACCCTGTTAAGTCTTAGGTGATGATGGAAGCAAGGTGGGCAAGCTTTAGGGGCTAAAAGGGTAGAAATTGCCTCTGAGCCCTGGTAAAATTACACATATTACAATTACATCAGTCCTTGCTATTTTATTTTTAATGTGTATAAAAGATTGCAGACATGACTTCCTGCTCAGTTACTTCTTTTTATTAGACTTCCAGAATCTCTAGGCTCCTGAATAACATAACATATATCAGATAGGGACTGTGCAAAACTATGAAGGCTGATTTAAAAGGAAGCCTTAAAGATTAGACCTCTAAGTTACTAAAAATGTTTTTCCATTGGGCCTTCTTGATAAGTTTCCCTTAAATGGGCACTGTCAGATACAAAAACTTTTTATATGTTGTACATCTTGGAAAAACATTAACCTTTCTAATAATGGGAGATTTTAACTATCCAGATATAGATTGGGGTCCGGGGTTGGCGAAAACTACAAAGGGGCAACAATTCCTAAATTTATTGCAGGATAATTTTATGGGCCAGTTTGTGGAGGACCGAACAAGAAGTGATGCCTTGTTGGATCTGATCATTTCCAACAACGCAGAGCTGGTTGGTAATGTAACTGTGCGGGAAAACCTTGGTAATAGCGACCACAATATAACGTAGTTACTTTTGACTTAAAATGTAGAAAATAAAGACAGACGGGGAAGGCAAAAACATATAACTTTAAAAAGGCAAACTTCCCTGGGCTGAGAGCTGCACTACAGGACATAGACTGGGGGGAGGTGTTCTCAAATACTGATAAAGAAGGTAAATGGGACATCTTTAAATCAACTCTAAATAACTATACAGCTAAATATATACCAAAGGGGAACAAATATAAACAATTAAAACTAAATCCTACATGGCTGACAAATGATGTTAAAAGAGCAATAAACAGCTCTCTCCTGTCTGATAAGACTCTTCTGTGCACTCTCCTGTCTGATAGTACTCCTCTGTGCTCTCTCCTGTCTAATAGTACTCATCTGTGCTCTCTCCTGTCTGATAGCACTCCATTGTGTTCTCTCCTGTCTTATAGTACTCCTCTGTGCTCTCTCCTTTCTGACAGTACTCCTCTTTGCTCTCTTCTGTCTGATAGTACTCCTCTGTGCTCTCTCCTTTCTGATAGCACTCCTCTGTCCTCTCTCCTGTCTGATAGGACTCATCTGTGCTCTCTCCTGTCTGATAGTACTCCTCTGTGCTCTCTCCTGTCTGATAGTACTTCTCTGTGCTCTCTCCTGTCTGATAGCACTCCTCTGTGCTCTCTCCTGTCTGATAAGACTCATCTGTGCACTCTCCTGTCTGATAGTACTCTTCTATGCTCTCTCCTGCCTAATAGTACTCCTCTGTGCTCTCTCCTGTCTGATAGGACTCCTTTGTGTTCTCTCCTGTCTGATAGGACTCCTCTATACTTTCTCCTGTCTGAAAGCACTCCTCTGTGCTCTCTCCTGTCTTATAGTACTCCTCTGTGCTCTCTCCTGTCTGGTAGTACTCATCTGTGCTCTCTCCTGTCTGAAAGAACTCCTCTGTGCTCTCTCCTGTCTTATAGTATTCCTCTGTGCTCTCTTCTGTCTGATAGCACTCCTCTGTGCTCTCTCTTGTCTGATAATACTCATCTGTGTTCTCTCCTATTTGATAGTATTCCTTTGGGTTCTCTCCTGTCTGATAGCACTCATCTGTGCTCTCTCCTGTCTTAAAGAACTTCTCTGTGCTCTCTCCTGTCTTATAGTATTCCTCTGTGCTCTCTTCTGCCTGATAGCACTCCTCTGTGCTCTCTCTTGTCTGATAATACTCATCTGTGCTCTCTCCTATTTCATAGTATCCCTCTGGGTTCTCTCCTGTCTGATAGTACTCCTCTGTGCTCTCTCCTGTCTAATAGTACTCCTCTGTGCTCTTTCCTGTCGGATAGTACTCCTCTGTACTCTCTCCTGTCTGATAGCACTTCTCTGTGCTCTCTCCTGTCTGATAGTACTCCTCTGTGCTCTCTCCTGTCTGATAGCACTCCTCTGTGCTCTCTCCTGTCTGATAAGACTCCTCTGTGCTCTCTCCTGTCTGATAGCACTCCTCTGTGCACTATTCTGTCTGATAGTACTCATCTGTGCTCTCTCCTGTCTGATAGTACTCCTCTGTGCTCTCTCCTGTCTGATAGCACTCCTCTGTGCACTATTCTGTCTGATAGTACTCATCTGTGCTCTCTCCTGTCTAATAATACTCCTCTGTGCTCTCTCCTGTCAGATAGGACTCCTCAGTGCTCGTTCCTGTCTGATAGCAGTCCTTTGTGTTCTCTCCTGTCTGATAGTACTCCTCTGTGCTCTCTCCTGTCTGAAAGCACTCCTCTGTGCTCTCTCCTGTCTGATAGTACTCATCTGTGCTCTCTCCTATTTGATAGTATTCTTCTGGGCTCTCTCCTGTCTGATAGCACTCCTCTGTGCTCTCTCCTGTCTGATAGCACTTCTCTGTGCTTTCTCCTGTCTGAAAATACTTCTCTGTGCTCTCTCCTGTCTGATAGCACTCCTCTTTGCTCTCTCCTGTCTGACAGTACTTCTCTGTGCTCTCTCCTGTCTTATAGTACTCCTCTGTGCTCTCTCCTGTCTGATAGGACTCCTCTGTGCTCTTTCCTGTCTGATAGGACTCCTCTGTGCTCTCTCGTGTCTGACAGGACTCCTCTGTGCTCTCTCCTGTCTGATAGTACTCCTCTGTGCTTTTTCCTGTCTGATAGCACTCCTCTGTGCTCTCTCCTGTTCGATAGTACTTCTCTGTGCTCTCTCCTGTCTGATAGCACTCCTCTGTGCTCTTTCCTGTCTGATAGTACTCCTCTGTGCTCTCTCCTGTCTGATAGGACTCCTCTGTGCTCTCTCCTTTCTGATAGGACTCCTCTGTGCTCTCTCATGTCTGATAGGACTCCTCTGTGCTCTCTCCTGTCTGATAGCACTCCTCTGTGCTCTCTCCTGTCTGATAGTACTTCTCTGTGCTCTCCTGTCTGATAGTACTCCTCTTTGCTCTCTCCTGTCTGATAGTACTCATCTGCGCTCTCTCCTATCTGATAGCACTCCTCTGTGCTTTCTCCTGCCTGATAGCACTCCTCTGTGCTCTCTCCTGTCAGATAGTACTCCTCTGTGCTCTTTCCTGTCTGAAAGCACTCCTCTGTGCTCTCTCCTGTCCGATAGTACTTCTCTGCGCTCTCCTGTCCGATAGTACTTCTCTGTGCTCTCCTGTCTGCTAGTAATCCTCTGTGCTCTCTCCTGTCTGATAGGACTCCTCTGTGCTCTCTCCTGTCTGACAGTACTCCTCTGTGCTCTCTCCTGTCTGATAGCACTCCTCTGTGCTTTCTCCTGTCTGATAGTAATTCTCTGTGCTCTCTCCTGTCTGATAGTACTCCTCTGTGCTCTCTCCTGTCTGATAAAACTCCTCTGTGCACTCTCCTGACTGATATTACTGATCTGTGCTCTCTCATGTCTAATAGTACTCCTCTGTGCTCTCTCCTGTCTGATAAGACTCCTCTGTGCACTCTCCTGACTGATATTACTGATCTGTGCTCTCTCATGTCTAATAGTACTCCTCTGTGCTCTCTCCTGTCTGAAAGCACTCCTCTGTGCACTCTTCTGTCTTATAGTACTCCTCTGTACTCTCTCCTGTCTGATAGCACTCCTCTGTGCTCTCTCCTGTCTGATAGTACTCATCTGTGCTCTCTTCTATTTGATAGTATTCTTCTGGGCTATCTCCTGTCTGATAGCACTCCTCTGTGCTCTCTCCTGTCTGATAGTACTCCTTTGTACTCTCTTCTGTCTGATAGTACTCCTCTGTGCTCTCTCCTGTCTGATAGTACTCCTCTGTGCTCTCTCCTGTCTGATAGCACTCATCTGTGCTCTCTCCTGTCTAATAGTATTACTCTGTGCTCTCTTCTGTCTGATAGGACTCCTCTGTACTCTTTCCTGTCTGATAGCAGTCCTTTGTGTTCTCTCCTGTCTGATAGTACTGCTCTGTGCTCGCTCCTGTCTGATAGTACTCCTCTGTGCTCTCTCATGTCTGAAAGCACTCCTCTGTGCACTCTCCTGTCTTATAGTACTCCTCTGTGCTCTCTCCTGTCTGATAGCACTCCTCTGTGCTCTCTCCTGTCTGATAGTACTCATCTGTGCTGTCTTCTATTTGATAGTATTCTTCTGGGCTCTCTCCTGTCTGATAGCACTCCTCTGTGCTCTCTCCTGTCTGATAGTACTCCTTTGTACTCTCTCCTGTCTGATAGTACTCCTCTGTGCTCTCTCCTGTCTGATAGTACTCCTCTGTGCTCTCTCCTATCTGATAGCACTCCTCTGTGCTTTATCCTGCCTGATAGCACTACTATGTGCTCTCTCCTGTCAGATAGTACTCCTCTGTGCTTTTTCCTGTCTGATAGCACTCCTCTGTGCTCTCTCCTGTCTGATAGTACTTCTCTGTGCTCTCTCCTGTTTGATAGCACTCCTCTTTGCTCTCTCCTGTCTGACAATACTTCTCTGTGGTCTCTCCTGTCTGATAGTACTCCTCTTTGCTCTCTCCTGTCTGATGGGACTCCTCTGTGCTCTCTCCTGTCTGATAGGACTCCTCTGTGCTCTCTCATGTCTGATAGGACTCCTCTGTGCTCTCTCCTCTCTGATAGCACTCCTCTATGCTCTCTCCTGTCTGATAGTACTTCTCTGTGTTCTCCTGTCTGATAGTACTCCCCTGTGCTCTCTACTGTTTGATAGTATTCCTCTATGCTCTCTCCTGTCCTATCACACAGGAGAATGCACAGAGGAGTGTAGCCCGCCCTCACTTACTGGACTTTGTCCATGCCTGTGCTTCAGCTTGAACAAAGCCATGATTTTATAAGCCCTGATTTCTAAAAAAAAGGAAATCAAATTTTCCTAAGAAGTATGTTATGAAGGTTAATGTTTTGCCAAAATGTACAACATATGAAATGTTTTTTTTATCTGAAAGTACCCATTTAAGTACTGTGCTGATTTTTAAACTGACACTTCACACAAACTATGTTATGCTTTGTGGAGTAAGTGCATGATGCAGAGATTCTAAGAACATTACAAAAATATAACCCCATTTTATCCAGTCCTGCACTAGGCATAGCAAAGTTTTGCTGAAAGCTTTTCTTTTAGTATGGATGGTTTATAGGCAAAAATGGTCATACACATGAGATTTGCCATGACTACACCATAAATGTAAGTGTAAGAGAAGAACGCAATCTAATGCCAGAGATGTTTTGTCTACCAGAGAAGCAAAGCATCAAACAAGTTATAAATCCACTATGACCAAAACGTATGAATGTGACATGCAACTGGCAAATATGACTGTCCTATGACTCTGGCATTGTGTTGCGTTTATGCCGGTAACCATACAGGATCAACAAAGTTTTATTTTAATAGTTCAGACAATTCTGCATGTGGCAATACCAATTATGTTTTTTTTTTCTTAACCTCTTAATGACGCAATCATTTTTTATTTTTGCATCTTTATTTTTTAGCTCCTCACCTTTTTAAATCCATAAGATCCAATAATATTATATTTTAAAAGTTCAGGCATTTCCGCACGTGTCAGTTCCACATATGTTTATGTTTAAGTCTATGAAGCGATTGCAGCTTCTGCGCTTGCTTCATTGACTGCTAACACTGCAAGATGTAAATGTACGTCATGGTGGGTAAAGTACCTAGGCACCAGGAGGTATATGTCATTAAAGGGTTAAAGGAGTTATTCAGGATTGGAAAAACATAGCTGCCTCTTTTTTTAAAAGCAGCGCCACACCTGTCTCCAGGTTACAGCTTGGCTCCATTCACATCATTGGAACTAAGCTGCATTTCCACACACAAACCTTTGTCTCATTGCTTGGGGTGTATTTCTCCATATATACCCCTCTTCTCCCTATTTTGTTATTCTTCTTGGCAGTGGGACATTGAGGCCATTATGTTTATGGGTATCTATGTAATTGTGTCCACACAATCAAAGTAAGACTATAGTCCATCACTGCCATTGCACAATTCGGCACCAAAACCTGCACGGGGAGTCTCATTAGGTATAAGTAGTTACTGGTGCTCTGACTTCTAATCCAGCAATAGGTAACATAATATTCATAAGACGTACAGACAGTCGGCATTTACCATTTCTTCTTAAACTACTTTTATTGATACATATTCACATACATATTATGGGGTGGATGGACATGGGGGGTATAGCAAGGCTACAGCAGCCATTTCGCACATCATAGTGCTTCATCGGGTCTCATGAGGCCCTCTGAAGCACTAAGACGTGCAAAACAGCTGCTGTAGCCTTGCTGTAACCCCCTTGTCTGCCATGAGGCTCGATGAAGATCTAAGACTTGCAAAATGGCTGCTGTACCCTTGCTGTAGCCCCCATGTCCGTCATGAGGCCCGATGAAGAACTAAGACATGCAAAACGGCTGCTGTAGCCTTGCTGTACCCCCATATCCATCATGAAGCCCGATGAAGCACTAAGATGTGCAATACTGCTGCTGTAGCCTTGCTGTACCCCAACATGTCCATCATCATGTCATTTAATAAATTTATTTTTAATATATATATATATATATATATATATATATATATATATATATTAAAAATAAATTTATTAAATGAATCTAATAAAAAAAATGCTTAATGTGTAAGATCGCATTGGCGGACAACCGCAGCATGTAATATGCTGCGGATGTCCACCATGTGATCCTACACATTATGCAGCAGTCATGGTAATGAGCTCCCTGCTGCGGCTGGGTAGCTTTGTGTGTCCACTCATAGCGGCGGATTTCCTGCCAGCAGTCATGAGCGGACACACTGAGCTACCCAGCCGCAGCAGTAATGGATATATTTGCCATGAGCGGGTGCTTATTCCCACAACATGGCGGATATATCCATCAGGAGCCTTAACTGTCACAGACAGACGCGTTATACTGCCAGCCGACCAAGGACCAATCAGAGAGGTCCCTGGTCCAGCCAATAACTTGTAGGGGTGCGGTATATAAATGGGGTCACTTGTGGGGGTGGGGGTACTGTTCTGCCCTGAAAGCCAAATGGCGCTCCTCTCCTTCTGAGTCCTACCACGCTGCCAAGGAACCATATATGGCCAAAGCGGGGGTATTTCCGAACATGGGAAAAGCAGCTAAATAAAATATAGGGTGCATTTCTTTCAATATCAGAAGTGATGTACAAAAAATATGCCCCCTAAATGATGCATTTGTGAAAAATTGCAAATTTCTAATTTTTAACACTGACTTTGTAACAATTTCTGCCAAAAAACTATGGTGTTAAAATACTCACTGTACCCCCTAGCGAATACCTTGAGGGGTCTAGTTTTTAAAATGGGGTCATTTGGGGGGGGGGGGTGTTCCTATGTTCTACTACCTTTTAATTTCTGCAAACCTTGCATAGCACACAAAAAAAGATGTACTTTTCAAATTTTCTAAATTTTCTAAATTTCAAGTTAAATTGTTAGGCTTCCAACTAATTTAAAATGTTAATGAAAAACAAAAAAATGACGTCAAAATAAAGTAGACATCTGAAAGTATAAGTTTCATAAACTATTTGGTCAGTATGTATAAATATATGCAACCTATTAGTGTTAAAATAGCAAAAAATCTTAATTTTTTGTAAAAATTTCATGATTTTTTACATTGTAAAAAAAACTACAAATGATATCGGCTTACTTTTACTATGTACATGAAGGACAACTTGTGACAAAAAAACAATGTCAGAATTATCGTGATTGGCAAAACGTTACCAGAGTTATTCTCTAATAAAGACAGACAGCCCCGATTTGAAAAAACAGGCCTGGTCTTTCAGAGGCGTACAGGTTTACTTGTGTTGGTCCTTAAGGGGTTAAAGGGGTTATCCAGGAAAAAACTTTTTTTATATGTATCAACTGGCTCCAGAAAGTTAAACAGATTTGTAAATTCCTTCAATTAAAAAATCTTAATCCTTTCAGTACTTAGAGCTGCTGAAGTTGAGTTTTCTTTTCTGTCTAAGTGCTCTCTAATGACAGGTGTTTCGGGAACCACCCAGTTTAGAAGCAATTTCCCATAGCAAACCTCTTCTCCTCTGTGCAGTTCCCAAGACAAGCAGAGATGTCAGCAGAGAGCACTCTTGCCAGATAGAAAACAACAACTCAACTTCAGCAGCTGATAATTATTGAAAGGATTAAGATTTTTTAATAGAAGTAATTTACAAATCTGTTTAACTTTCTGGAGCCAGTTGCTATAAAAAAAAAAAAAAAGTTTTTTCCTTGAATACCCCTTTAAGGACGAGAGCATGTTTAGCACATCTGACCACTGTCACTTTAAGCATTAATAACTCTGGGATGCTTTTACTCATGAATTTGATTCCGAGAATGTTTTTTCATGACATATTCTACTTTATGATAGGGGTAAGCTTTTATCGATACTTGCATCATTTCTTGGTAAAAAATTCCCAAATTTCATGAAAAATTTGAAAATTTAGCATTTTTCTAACTTTGAAGCATACCGAATAAATGATATACATATACAATATGTCTACTTTATGTTTGCATCATAAAGTTGACATGTTTTTACTTTTGGAAGACATCAGAGGGCTTCAAAGTTCAGCAGCAATTTTCCAATTTTCCACAACATTTTCTAAATCGGAATTTTTCAGGGACAAGTTCAGTTTTGAAGTGGATCTGAGGGGTCTTCATATAAGAAATACCCCATAAATGACCCCATTGCAAAAACTGCACCCCTCAAATATACAAAATGATATTCAGAATGTTTTTAACCCTTTAGGTGTTTCAAAGGAATAGCAGCAAAGTGAAGGAGAAAATTAAAAATCTAAATTTTTTACACTAACATGTTCTTGTAGACCCAGTTTTTTATTTTTTACAAGGCGTAAAAGGAGAAACTACCCCCCAAAATGTGTAACCCAATTTCTCTCGAGTAAGGAAATACCTCATATGTGTATGTGAAGTGTTTGATGGGCGCAGTAGAGGGCTCAGAAGGGAAGGAGCGACAATGGGATTTTGGAGAGTGAATTTGGCTACAGTGGCTACAGTGGTACAGTGAGCCGTAACACTCTACAGGTGTTTGACAACTTTTTTTTAAAGTCAGATGTGTAAATTACATTTTTTTCTTTCTTTCACTAAGTTTTTTTTCCCCAAATTTACCATTTTTACAAGTGATAGGAGAAAATGCCCCCCCCCCCCCAAAAAAAAAAAATTTGTAACCCCCATTTCTTCTGATACCCCATGAGTGGATGTAAAGTGCTCTGCGGGCAAACTACTATGCTTAGAAGAGAAGGAGCCACATTGAGCTTTTGGAGAGAGAATTTGTTTGAAATGGAAGTAGGGGCTATGTGCGTTTACAAAGTCCCCATGGTGGGGGTGGTTCCACACTTCTGGCACCATGGGGGCTTTGTAAATGCACATGGCCTTCAATTCCAGCCAAATTCTCTGTCCAAAAGAACAATGGTGCTCCTTCTCTTCTGAGCATTGTAGTGTGCCAGCAGAGCACATCCACATATGGGGTATGTTCTTACTCAGAAGAAATGGTGTTACAAGTTATGGGGGCTTTTTTCCCATTACCCCTTGTAAAAATGAAAAATTTGGGATAACTCCAGCATTTTGGTGAAAAAATGCAAATTTTTCATTTTCACATCCAGGCTCACAATTTTTTTTGTATGTCAGAACCGCTGTAATGATCAGCAACCCCTGTGCAAATCACCTCAAATGTACATGGTGCTCTCACTCCTGAGCCCTGCTGTGCACCCGCAGAGCCTTTTACATCCACATATGGGGTATTTCCGTATTCAGGAGAAATTGCGCTACAAATTTTGGGTGTCTTTTTTTCCTTTTTACTCTTGTGAAAATGAAACGTATGGGGCAACACCAGCAAGTTAGTGTAAATTTTTTTTTTTACAATAAGATACTGGAGTAGACCCCAACTTTATCTTTTCATAAGGGGTAAAATGAGAAAAAGACCCCCAAAATCTGTTAGGCAATTTCTCCCCATATGGAAACATCGAAATACCCCATATGTGCCACTAAACTGTTACCTTGAAATACGACAGGGCGCCGAACTGAGAGAGCGGCATGCGTATTTGAGGCCTAAATTAGGGATTTGCATAGGGGTGGACACTGGGGTATTCTACGCCAGTGATTGCCAAACAGGATGCCTCCAGCTGTTGCAAAACTCCCAGCATGCCTGGACAGTCAATGGCTGTCTGACAATATTGGGAGTTGTTGTTTATCAACAGCTGGAGGCTCCATTTTGGAAACAGTGCCGTACCAGATGTTTTTAATTTTTATTGGGGGGGGGGGAGGAGGGGATTGTGTAGGGGTATGTGTATATGTAGTGTTTTACCCTTTATTTTGTGTTAGTGTAGTGTTTTAGGGTACATTCACATGGGCGGGGGTTAACAGCGAGTTTCCCGCTGGGAGTTTGAGCTGCAGCAGAAAATTTGCTGCATCTCAAACTTGCAGAGAGAAACTCACTGTAAACACCTGCAGTTTGGAGACCACTATGTAGTCCTCCATATGTTGCCCTCTGTAGCTCTCCAGATGTTGCAAAACTACAACTCCAAGCATGCCCAGACTGCCCAGGCAAGCTGGGAGTTGTAGTTCCGCAACATCTGAAAGGCCAGATGTTACAGAACTATAACTCCCTGCATGCCTGGACTGTCTGGGCATGCTGAGAGTTGTAGTTTTGCAACATCTGGAAGAGCACAGATTAGAGACCACTGCACAGTGGTCTCCAAACTTTGGCCCTACAGATGTTGCAAAACTCCCAAAAGGCTGTCTGAGCATGCTGGGAGTTGTAGTTTTGAAACTCCTAGAAGCAGCAGTGAAGATCACTTTACAGTGATCTTCACTCCTGCCTCTGAAGCCGCCACCGCCGCTGCCTCCTCCACGTGCCTGCCGCCGGTCCCCGGGCCCCGCTGCCTGCACCAGTCCTCAGGTATGTACCCCCTGCCACATTGGCCCCTGCAGCTCCCGGGGTCATCTTCCCCCGCTCTGCCCGGACTTCTGGGGACAGGCAGAAAGGGGGATCTGAACTCCCCCCCCAGTCAGCTAAGACACTGTGATTGTTCCACAGGGACCAATCACAGTGATCGCTGACCAGGACCATTCACAGATGGTCCTTGGGTGTTTTGCAGAACTTGTTTCCCGCCGGTAACAGCGGGACTTCTGCCTGTTAACCCGTGCAATGCCACACATCGCCGGGTTAACTGAATTACTTATATAAACGTCAAGATGCAAGAACTAGCTGCATAACCTGACATTTATATCAGTCATGCTGCAGGAAGCGGTTAATCTGTGAAATCCCCATAACTAGATGGCCTCCATGTTGGGAAATGCAGTCCAGTGTACATCTTGTGCGATGTTTGCAATCCGTGAACAGCAGTTTGAGGGTGCATACTGTTTTGCGAGATGTGTGCTAGTTGCTCATTTGGAAGCCCAGATCCTGGATTTAGAGGAGCAACTGGCAACACTGAGATTCATTGAATACTTGGAGAGGAGTCTCCTGCTCACTGAGCAAGTACTCTCTGGGGTAGAGGTGGGGGGAGGATAGTGGGACGGAGGTGCAGGACAGTCAGGCAGCTAGCTGGGTTATAGTTAGAAAACGGGTTAGAGGGAAAAGTATAAGGGATGCTGGTCTGAACTGGCACACCCCAACAAGTTTGCCCTGTTGGCAGATGAGGGGGATGCCATTTCAGAGCTAGCAGTACTGCAGCAGGACTCTGCCTCTGACCGCCAGTGTGGTGTCTGCTCCAGTAAGGAGGGAGAGAGGAGTCCAGGGCAGGCCAGACAGGTACTGGTAGTGGGGGACTCTATTATTAGGGGGACAGACAGGGTAATCTGTGACAAAGACTGGGATCGCCGAACAGTGTGTTGTCTTCCTGGCGCTCAAGTTCAGCACATCGCTGATCGAGTTGACAGGTGGGGCTGGAGAAGACCCAGCGGTCATGGTACATATCAGCACCAATGACAAAGTAAGAGGTAGGTGGAGTGTCCTTAAAAATGATTTCAGGAACTTAGGCCCCAAGCTTAAGGCAAGGACCTCCAAGGTAATATTTTCTGAAATATTACCTGTACCACGAACCAAACCAGAGAGGAAGCAGGAGATTAGGGAGGTAAACAAGTGGCTCAGAAGCTGGTGTAGGAAGGAGGGGTTTGGGTTCATGGAGAACTGGGCCAACATTGCTGTTGGTTACCGGCTCTATCGTAGAGAGGGCTGCACCTCAAGATGGCTAGAAGGGTGGCTAGATGGCTAGTGAAGATGGCTAGAAGGGTGGAGGAGTGTTTAAACTAGGGACTAGGGGAGGGAGGGAACCAACAACATAGAGGGGGAAGATAGTGTAGATAGAGAGGGGGGACATATTAATGTACCTGGGGGTGGAGCGGAGGGAGGGGTTAGAATAGTTAATAGGGATAGACTTCATAGGGAAAAAAAAAACATATACCATTGAATTGCATGTTGACTAATGCCAGAAGTCTGTCCAATAAAACTGACGAACTGGAGTTGATAATGTCTGAGGAGAATCATGATTATGACATAGTAGGTATAACAGAGACTTGGTTGGATGATAGCTATGACTGGGCAGTCAACATGGTTACAGTCTAGTACAGTATAACAGGGTTATAGTCTATTCAGGAAGGATCGGGCAAAATGGAAAGTGGGAGGAGTTTGTCATTATGTAAAGTCCAGTCTGAAGGCCGCACTGCGGGAGGATAGGCGGGAGGGAAATGATAATGTGGAGTCATTATGGTTAGAAATATGTGGAGATAAAAATAAAAAAAATTCTGATAGGGGTTTGCTATAAGCCACCAAATATAATGGAAGAGACTGGGGGACTTTGACTATCCTGATATAAACTGGGAGACTGAGACCTGTGAATCTCATAAAGGAAAAAGGTTTCTGACTATAACTAAAGACAATGATCTGTCCCAAATGGTGCAGGGCCTGACCAGAGAGGGTGCTCTACTGGACTTAATATTAACCAACAGACCTGACAGAGTAACTAATGTTACAATACTATAGCTAATGTTACAATATTACAATATTATGATCACCTAGGGAATAGTGATCATAATATAATACATTATAACGTGTTCTGCAATAAGGGAATCTCTCGAGGGGCCACAAAAACAATGAACTTTAGGAAGGCAAAGTTTGATCAACTCAGAGAATCCCTTAACAATATAAAATGGGATAATGTCCTCAGAAACAAGAATACTGACACTAAATGGGAGCCTTTTAAGAATATTTTTAATTCTCACTGTAAGATGTATATACCTTATGGGAATAAAAGGGTCAGGAATAAAAGAAAACCAATATGGATGAATAAAAATGTTAAGGGGGCAATAAACGACAAAAATAAAGCATTTAAATTACTAAAACAGGACGGCAGTGAAGAAGCATTAAAAAGCTATAGAGAATTTTGTAAAAAACTGATTAAAGCCGCAAAAATGGAGACAGAAAGACTCATTGCCAAAGAGAGTAACACTAACCCCAAAATGTTCTTTAACTATATAAATAGCAAAAAGGTCAAAAATGAAAGTGTGGGCCCTTTAAAAAATGATGAGGAAGAAATTATAGACGGGGATCAGGAAAAATTAAACATATTAAACAAATTCTTCACCACTGTATTTACCAAGGAAAATGAAATACCAGGTGACATACAGTGTGATAAGGTAAACTCCCCAGTACAGGTCACCTGTCTAACCCAGGAATAAGTACAGTGCCGCCTACAAAAAATCTAAATAGACAAATCACCAGGTCCAGATGGCATTCACCCCCGTGTCCTAAAGGAATTAAGTAATGTAATAGACAGACCCCTATTTTTAATATTCAAGAACTCTTTAGTGACAGGGAAGGTTCCCCAGGACTGGCGCATAGCAAATGTAGTGCCAATATTTAAAAAGGGGCCAAACGGTGACCCCAGGAATTATAGGCCTGTTAGTTTAACCTCAGTTGTATGTAAATTGTTTGAGGGTTTCCTAAGAGATGCTATTTTGGAGTATGTTGATAAAAATAGATGTATGACCCCATATCAGCATGGGTTTATGAGGGATCGGTCCTGTCAAACTAACCTAAGCTTTTATGAGGAGGTGAGCTCCAGACTGGACATGGGGAAATCGCTGGATATCATATATCTGGATTTTTCCAAAGCATTTGAAACAGTGCCACACAAAAGGTTAGTATATAAAATGAGAAGGATTGGGCTGCGGGAGAATGTGTGCAAGTGGATAAGTAACTGGCTTAGCGATTGGAAACAGAGGGTGGTTATTAATGGTACTTATTTTGATTGGGTTACTGTTACTAGTGGGGTACCACAGATCCTATTCTATTTAATATATTCATTAATGACCTTGTAGAGGGGTTGAATAGTAAAGTAGCAATCTTTGCAGATGATACCAAACGGTGTAAAACGGTAAATGGACAGTGCACTATTATAAATGGATCTGGAAAGTGGCAGATGAGGTTCAACACTATGGGAGAACACTTGGGACGACTGACGTGGAAAAGACTTGGGAGTATTAGTTAACAGTAAACTTAGCTGTAGTGACCAGTGTCAGCAGCTGCTGCCAAGGCAAATAAAATCGTGGGGTGCATCAATAGGGGCATAGATGCCCACGACAAGGAAATAATTCTACCACTGTACAAATCACTAGTCAGACCACCCATGGAATACTGTGTACAGTACTGGGCACCAGTGTACAAGAAAGATATAGTGGAGCTGGAGAGGGTTCAAAGACGGGCAACCAGAGTAATACGGGGAATGGGAGAACTACAGTACCCAGAAAGATTATCAGAATTAGGGTTATTTAGTTTAGAAAAAAGAAGGCTTAGGGGAGACCTAATAACTATGTATAAATATATCAGGGGGCAGTACAGATATCTCTTCCATGATCTATTTATTCCCAGGACTGTTTCCATAACAAGGGGGCATCCTCTACTTCTTGGGGAAACAGAAGGTGGTTCTTTACTGTAAGAGCAGTGAGACTGTGGAATTCTCTGCCTGAGGAGGTGGTCATGGTTAAGGCTGGGTCCACACTACGTTTTGTCCCATACGGGAGCGCATACGGCAGGGGGGAGCTAAAAGCTCGCGCTCCCGTATGTTACCGTATGCGCTCCCGTATGTCATTCATTTCAATGAGCCGACCGGAGTGAAACGTTCGGTCCGGTCGGCTCATTTTTGCGCCGTATGCGCTTTTACAACCGGACCTAAAACTGTGGTCAACCACGGTTTTAGGTCCGGTTGTAAAAGCGCATACGGCGCAAAAATGAGCCGACCGGACCGAACGTTTCACTCCGGTCGGCTCATTGAAATGAATGACATACGGGAGCGCATACGAAGGCATACGGGAGCGCGAGCTTTTAGCTCCCCCCTGCCGTATGCGCTCCCGTATGGGACAAAACGTAGTGTGGACCCAGCCTAACTCTGTAAAAGAGTTCAAAATGGGTCTGGATGCATTTTTGGACAGTAATAATATTGCTGGTTATATATATTAGATTTATAGGGACAGAATGTTGATCCAGGGATTTATTCAGCGATATTTGGAGTCATAAAGGAATCTTTACCTCTAGTTTAAGTTTTTTTTTACCTTCCTCTGGATCAACACAGTAAGGACTCATTAGAGAGATAGGTTTAACTTGGTGGACTCTGGTCTTTATTCAACCTTATGAACTATGTTGCTATGAGGCCTGATGAAGTACTATGATGTGTGAAATGGCTGCAAAAGCCTTGCTGTACCCCCATGTCTGTCCACCCCATAATATGTATGTGAGTATGTATCAATAAAAAGAAGTTTAAGAAAGAAATAGTGAGTGCCGACTGTCTGTACTCCTTGTGAATATTACTAATGTAATTGTGTCTATCTGCTTTATGAATGCATGGTAGAATACAACAAATGGTGGCCTCGTGAGAACTTTTGCTTTGTGAAGCTATGGTTCTTGCACAGGAAAAAAATGTAAAAGTAAAATAACATGAACCTAGATAAGCGGAGTATAATGAAACAAAATCCTCATCCTGCCCTAACATCACATTTTATGTAAAATACATTAACGCTAAGTTGGCATCGTATCAGAATGTAATTACAAAAGCCGCTTCAGAGCAATCACAGAAAATGTTACATTTCTCAGTGCCCCAGGCAACACTATAGAATTGATGGTTGTTTGTGACATATGTAAATAATTCTGGGACAGGAGAACAATGAGGCATTTGAGCGGATATTCCAGAGAAGATATGAATGAAATTAATTTGTAATACATTTCATGGAGCTCAGTGAGACAAAGGCTGGATTCTGTAAGGGTTATTTAAGAACCGTCTCTTACATATGGATCGCATGCTTCCCATAGATACATAGAAAGACCTGGTCATGTGACCACATGATTTATAGGTTCATTCTACTTTACAATGGTTACATGATTTAAACTCTTACACCAGAACATGAAAGAAATGTAATGTATTCACATGTTGCTCGATTTAGATTAAAGTCACCTCCTATAACACTATAGACTGCCAAGAAAATCTCAGAAAAAGCAACTCTCAAAATACTATTTTTTTCTGCAAAGATAAAGGGGGTTTTATGTTTAAAAGGGTTGTGGCACCATTAAAGGGGTCTTTCAAGCGTTAATGATTCCTCAGGATAGGACATCAGTTGCTGGCAGCTGCTGTAGATAGACAAGTACAGTGAAGATAGCCAAGTACCCTCAAGATTGTATAAGGTTCCAGCAGTCGAACCCCCTGTGATCATACAGTTATTCTCTCTTCTGTGGGTAGAGAATATGTCTTAGTGGGGCAATCTGAAAGGTACATCATTCTATTTAAATTTTTAGTGTTAGGTGTATACTATTGAAGGGATACTCTGGCCCTAAGACATCTTATCCCCTGTCCAAAGGATAGGGGATAAGATGTCTGACCACGGGGATCCCACCTCTGGGGTACCCTGCAATCTTACAAGTCTATGGGAGGGGGCGTGGCGACCTCCCATAGACTTGCATAGCGGGGGGTGATGTCACACGGGGGCGGAGTCGTGACGTCACGATACTCCGCCCCGTGTTCAGCACCCGTCAGTGAGCTGGCAGCGCGGTGTGCAGCTCAAAGAGGTGGGTGCCGAATGCAAGATAGCGGGGGCCCCAGCAGCGGGACCCCCATGGTCAGACATATTATCCCTAACCTTTGGATAGGGGATGGGATGTCTTTGGGCCAGAGTACCCCTTTAAAGGGGTTATCCATAAGGTGTCTTTAGTACTTACCGATTATGTTTGAGGCGCTTATCCGTTCTTTTGTAGATAATCTACTTTAACCCCTTAACGACCAAGGACGTAAATGTACATCCTGTTCTGGCGGGACTTCCCGCACCAGGACGTACATTTACGTCCTGTGTATGACCGCGAGCATCAGAACAATGCTCGTGTCATACACGGCAGGTTCCGGCTGCTAGCAGCAGCTGGGGACCCGCCCGTAATCGCCGACATCCACGATCGCGCGGATGTCCGCCATTAACCCCTCAGATGCCGTGATCAATACAGATCACGGCATCTGCGGCATTGTGGTACTTTGAATGGATGATCGGATCGCCCGCAGCGCTGCCGCGGTGATCCGATCATCCAGCATGGCGGTTGGAGGTCCCCTCACCTTGCTCCGGCCATCTCCCGGGGTCTTCTGGTCTGAGATCGAGCAGACCACAGCAGAAGATCACCGATAATACTGAGCAGTGCTGTGTCCTATACATAGCACTGCACAGTATTAGCAATCAAAGCATTGCTGTAGATAGTCCCCTATGGGGACATAAAAAGTGTAAAAAAAAAAGTTGAAAAATTTAAAAATAAAAATCAAAAAATAGTGAAAAATCCCCTCCCCCAATAAAAATAAACATTGTCCGTTTTTCCCAAGAACACATATCATTTTTACCATAAATTGTACAGTGTGAAAACAAACCCCTCCAAAATGTGCAAAAGTTTGGTTTTCATTTAAATTTCCTCCCAAAATTTTATATATTTTTTGGGTTCACAGTACATTTTACGGTAAAATGATAGGTTTCATTACAAAGTACAATGGTCACACAAAAAACAAGCCCTTATATGGGTCTATAGATGGAAATATAAAAGAGTTATGGATTTTAGAAGGCGAGGAGGAAAAAACTAAAACGCAAAAATAAAATTGGCCTGGTCCTGAAGGTGAAAATTGGCTTGTTCCTCAAGGGGTTAAAGCCAACGAATGACTTAAATGACTTGTGCCTCATTTAATATGAGTTTTTTCGCCATGATGCCATCTGTTCTGAGTGAATGAGCTGTTACTGTAATGTGCTGCGCAGAGCTCTGGATGTTCGCTATACAGTTCTGCTGCTCCTCATCTATTGATAATAGACCCGGGTGAGGAATTGCAGAGCCTGTATAGAAAATATAATAGACTATTATCTCTGATGGGATTTGTTCTCTACACAGCTCTTCTGCTCCGCTACCTACCACAATCGCCCGCAGCCATAGACATGAAGAGAGCATGCAGCCATATCCAGGGAGAGAACCCGTAGTCAGAGACAGTGAAGCTACAGCAGACATTTAAAGGTATCATTCATGACAGTGGAACTTGTCAGATGCAAAGTAATGATACTAGAGTTCATATACCGTATATACTCGAGTGTAAGCCGACCCAAATATAAGCCGAGGCCCCTAATTTGACCCCAAAATCCCAGGAAAAGTTATTGACTCGAGTATAAGCCTAGGGTGGGAAATACATCATCCCCCCCTGTCATCATCCAGACCCTCATCATCATCCCCTTGTCATCACCCCCTTGTCATCATCCCACACCCCCCCTTCATCATCCCCTTGTCATCATCCCCTTGTCATCATCCCACACCCCCCTTCATCATCATCCCTTTGTCATCATCCCACACCCCCCCTTCATCATCCCCTTGTCATCATCCCCACCCCCCTTCATCATCCCCTTGTCATCATCCCCACCCCCCTTCATCATCCCCTTGTCATCATCCCCACCCCCCTTCATCATCCCCTTGTCATCATCCTCTTGTGAACTATCTGCCCTCAGTGGTCTTCAACCTGCGGACCTCCAGAGGTTTCACAACTACAACTCCCAGCAAGCCCGGGCAGCCATCGGCTGTCCGGGCTTGCTGGGAGTTGTAGTTTTGAAACCTCTGGAGGTCCGCAGGTTGAAGACCACTGCGGCCTTCGACATCATCCAGCCCCCTCTCACCCCCTTTAGTTCTGTACAGTACTTGCCTCCGCTCGGCGCTGGTCCGGTGCTGCAGGACTGTCCGGTGGGGAGGTCGTCTGGTGGGATAGTGGTTCCGGGCTGCCATCTTCACCGGGGGCGCCTCTTCTCCGCGCTTTGGGCCCAGAATAGAGGCGTTGCCTTGACGATGACGCAGAAGGACGTTGGTACTGAACGTACCTCTGCGTCGTCGTCAAGGCAACGTGACTATTCTGGGGCCGGGCCCGAAACGCGGAGAAGAGGCCTCCCCGGTGAAGATCGCAGCCCGGAACCACTATCCCACCGGACGACCTCCTCACCGGACATTCCTGCAGCACCGGACCAGCGCCGAGCGGAGGCGAGTACTGTACAGAACTAAAGGGGGTGAGAGGGGGCTGGATGATGTCGAAGGCCGCAGTGGTCTTCAACCTGCGGACCTCCAGAGGTTTCAAAACTACAACTCCCAGCAAGCCCGGACAGCCGATGGCTGCCCGGGCTTGCTGGGAGTTGTAGTTTTGAAACCTCTGGAGGTCCGCAGGTTGAAAACCACTGAGGGTGGAGAGTTCACTCGAGTATAAGCCGAGGGGGGTGTTTTCATCACGAAAAATCGTGCTGAAAAACTCGGCTTATATTCGAGTATATTCAGTAGTTCATTTTTATTATCACATGCATATCTTTTTGAACCCCTAAAGGATGCTACAGGGCTTTGAAGCGGGTTCAGGACCTGAACTTGCTTTAAAGTTGGTGAGGTATGGCTGTATTCAGCAGCCAGGACTCACTGCTAATGTCAGACTTTAGCATGATTGCCGATGCCCAGTATTAACCCTTGAGATGCCGCAATTTAAAAGTTGATTGTCGAATCCAAAGGTGCACAAATATAGATGCTGGCCGGTTACTTTACTACTCTCCTGTATAATCCAGGGATTAATTTTATTTTCTAATTTGTATGAATATACAAATAAAAAATATTTATTTATTTGTAGCACAATATACTTTTCATTATACTTTTTAAAAAGGTCTACACTAAGGATTTGAATAGAGAAACTATCTCAGACATACTCGAAAAGAGACCTCCTGTGATCATCTCCAGATGTACAGCGGTGTTTTTCAATGTCCCCTTTGAGGCTGTTTTGCATTTAGGAAATATATTCGGTATGTTTGCATTCTTATAGTAAATCACAGAATACCATTGTGGTATCAATGATGGGTTGTGCTAAGATCCCCAAAAAAAAAAAATTAAAAAAATCTAAACTATTATATTTACACTGATTTTCACGAACTGATAAGTATATTTTCAGTCTATTTTCTTTCGAAAAATCCCTTTTTGCTGTGTAATAAATGTATTTAATAATCTAAATTTTTCGGTAAGTGAAGTAAATATAACTGGTGCAGGCTGACCCACCTCCGCCCTACTCATTCCAATGGTATGGGAAAAACTTTCTGTACAGTAGCAGCTTCTGGTTCCAATAAAGAACCGTTCCATAGTATAATCATAATAATTCTAATACACTTCTATAAGGATTTCTAAAGACATAAATGGCTATTCCTTTTTTTAAGTCCGCTAGGAATTATGTTTTCTGCCAACCAAAAAGACTTGATTTACTGGAAAGCTGCACCAAACCACCAGGGGATGATTCATTTATGTATTCTTCATTTTTTCCAATGTGCCAAGTCACATTTTGTTCACACAGAAAAAAAACTATATGCTGTTGTTGACTAGTTGTTTGAATTTCAATGAGTTCTCTCACACAATAGAAAGCTCCATTTTATGCTTGTTGGGAATGTAGCATAAATGTCAATTAAAATGCTGAAAGAACACAAGCAGCAGAGGTTTTATTCACCTGTATATCAATTGGCAAGCAGATATTTTTATGCAGAGCTTACAAGATATTCCCTGGGTTTTTGCAAAGAATTGTAATAATAAAAATGGTAACTTTTTGCTTGAGTTACCGTATATACTTGAGTATAAGCCAAGTTTTTCAGCACAATTTTTCGTGCTGAAAACGCCCCCCTCGGCTTATACTCGAGTGAACTCTCCGCCAGGCCTTCGTCATCATCCAGACCCCCCCCCCCCTTTAGTTTTCTACTCACCTCCCCTCGTCGGGAAGTTAGGGTGAGCTGGTCCGGGCCATCTATGCTGCAGGGACCGTCCGGTGGGGATTGTTGGTCGCACCGGGCTGTCCATTTTCACCGGGAGGCCCTTTTCTCCGCTCCGGGCCCGGCCCCTGACTAGTGATGTTGCCTTGATGACAATGCACAGGGACGTCGGTGCGTAGCAGACGTACCTGCGCATGAACGTCCCTGTGTGTCGTTGCCAAGGCAATGTCACTAGTCCAGGGCCGGGCCCGGAACGGAGAAGAGGAACAACTAACCCTCCCCACCGGACGGTCCCTGCAGCATAGATGGCCCGGACCAGCTCACCCTTCCTTCCCACCGAGGGGAGGTGAGTAGAAAACTAAAGGGGCGGTCTGGATGATGATGAAGGCTGCAGTGGTCTTCAACCAGTGGACCTCCAGATGTTTCAAAACTACAACTCCCAGCATGCCCGGATAGCCGGCATGCTGGGAGTTGTAGTTTTGCAACATCTTGAGGTCCGCAGGTTGAAGACCACTGATGAAGGGATTGACAGGCGGTGATGATGAAGGGGGGGGAATGATGACGGGGGTGATGATGATGAGGGTCTGGATGATGACAGGGGGGATGATGACAGGGTGATGATGACGGGGGTTAAAATGACAGGGTGATGATGAGGGGGTGTTAATGACGGGGGGTGTTAATGATGGGGGTCTGGATGATTACATGGGGGGATGATGTATTTCCCACCCTAGGCTTATAGTCGAGTCAATAACTTTTCCTGGGTTCTTGGGATGAAATTAGGGGCCTCGGCTTATATTCGGGTCGGCTTATACTCGAGTATATACGGTACCTGATCTTGACCTGGCTGACTATCCTTCTAAACACAGTTTATCTGACTAAATATAATCGTAATCTACCGCCTACTTTCGGTAATACAGTTTTGCAATAACTTGTTGCCTTTAGCATCTGTTCTTCCTAAACTAATACTAATGTCCAGGTTATGTCCAGGCTCCAAGTATGCTAGACATTACTGAAGGTGTCAATACCAGAGGAGCCTCTGGCATTAAATTTGGGGTGAACTAAGTATCTCAATCCAAACTATGTAAATTTTTCCATACAGATCCATATATGTACAAAGTTTTGAATTTCTTACTATATTTGTAAATCATATAGGGGGAGATTTATCATAACCTGCAATGAGGAAAAGTTTTCCAGTTGCCCATAGCAACCAATCAGATTGCTTATTTTATTTTTCACAGGCCTTCCTAAAAGCGATCTGATTGGTTGCTAATAAAGCATATGTTGTTACCAGTTTACAAATAACAGCACTCTGACCCAACTTCTGCACACGAGATCATGTCAGAGTCATGAAAAAGGTTTAAGTTACCATTCAGGCTGAACTTAAATGGGTACTCCACTGGAAAACTTTTTTTTTTTTTAATCAACTGGTTCCAGAAAGTTAAACTGATTTGTAAATTACTTCTAATAAAAAATCTTAATCGTTTAAGTACATATCAGCTGCTGCAAATTACAGAGGAAGTTCTTTTCTTTTTGAATTTTCTTTCCATCTGACCACAGCGCTCTCTGCTGACACCTCTGTCCATTTTAGGAACTGTCCAGAGTACAAGCAAATCTCCATAGCAAACCTATTCTTTTCTGGACAGTTCCTGACATGGACAGAAGTGTCAGCAGAGAGCACTGTGGTCAGACAGAAAGGAAATTCAAAAAGAAAAGAACTTTCTCTGTAGTATTCAGCAGCTGATATGTACTGGAAGGATTAAGATTTTTAAATGGAAGTAGTTTACAAGTCTGTTTAACTTTCTGGCACCAGTTGATTTAAAATAAAATGTTTTCCAGCGGAGTACCCCTTTAAAGGGAAACTCTCATACTAAATAACTCATCCCTTATCCACAGGATAAGAGGAAAGTGTCTAATTGCTGGGTAGCTGACTGCTGGGACTCCTCATGATCTCCAACTCATCGCCCCAGTAGTGTTGAGCGGCATAGGCCATATTTGAATTTGCGAATATTCGCGAATATATGGACGAATATTCGTCATATATTCGCAAATATTCGAATATTCGTTATATTCTCGTTTTATTTTTCGCATATGTGAAAATTAACATATGTGAAAATTAGCATATACGAAATTAACATACGCGAAAATTCGCATATGCGAAAATTTGCATATGCGAATTTTTGCGCGCCAGTCTCACACAGTAGTATTAGAACCTTCTTTACACCACACAAGCTGGAAGCAGAGAGGGGTGATCACTGTGATGTGTATTGTGAAGAAAAAAACAAAAAAAAAAACGAATATTCGTAATTACGAATATATAGCGCTATATTCGCGAAATTCGCGAATATGCGATATTCGCGAATAATATTCGAATTGCGAATATTCGCGAGCAACACTACGCCCCAGCTCTCCCCAAGAACAGAGCCACCACTGCCCTGTGCACAGAGCTGTGTCGACTTTCACGTGGAGCACTGTTTCTCTGGCTCTCCCATAGAGATGCATGGAGGGGGCATGTTTAATATCACTCCATGCATGGGGAGAGCCTGGGCAGGAGATTGCAGGGGATCCCTGTGGTCAGACCCCATCCAATCAGACACTTATCTTCTATCCTGAGGATAGGGGATAAGTCGTTAAGTACCGGAGTTCCCCTTTAAGATTGGGGAAAGAAATACAATTTGAATGGCTTTGAATGCTGGGTAACTGTTGGTCAGCATGGTACATAGATATAACCCGGAAGTGGCTTTTCATTATTTGAGTATGAAATTCAGTGGCAAGAACCAATCAAAACAGTAAATGAAAATTAACAACCAATAAAGTCCAAAAGTTCAGAACACATTACCTGCAATGGCAAAGAATAATCAATGGCAGTCCAAATCTTAGGCCAGGGCAAGTAGCATGTGAGCGCGGTCAGAAGAACAGCCAAAGGCCGCAATCCAGTGTGTGCAGTAAAATTTATTGAAGACAGGAACAAGGAACATGGACTTAATAGCCTGAGTTCTGTCTCAGGCATGCACACCTTGGTGTACTCATACACGGCCGTAATGACAGCAACAGAGAGAAAACAAGATGGTGCTCGCTGCAGATTTTGTTTGTGTCCAGGTAAGGGAGACTCTCTGGCTCCATGACAATAGAAGAGTTGGGGTTCTAGTGAATAGAATAAAATGGGCCTTCTATTAGCTGCATATTCAACTGCAACATCTGTGTTTTTGCTGACCTCTGCTTGAGAACAGGTAAGGAATTTGTTCAGGTGTTTGCTATTGTGTGTTTGCTAATTAGCATAGCTCATTAAGGTGTTACATTTGTTGTTGAGGGAGGAGCTTATGAGGGAATGTGTGTATACATGGGCACAGACTCATTAACTTGCCTAATTCATTAGCTGCATATTCAAAGTGCTGCTATTTATAAGTGCATGGGAGAGATATTGCAGGAGACTGACATGGAGTTTATAATGCAACTGTTACGCCTAGCGCTCCGGGTCCCCGCTCCTCCCCGGAGCGCTCACGGCGTCTCTTTCCCTGCAGCTCCCCGGTCAGTCCCGCTGACCGGGAGCGCTGCTCTGTCATGGCCGTTGGGGATGCGATTCGCACAGCGGGACGCGCCCGCTCGCGAATCGCATCCCAGGTCACTTACCCGTTCCCGTCCCCTGCTGTCATGTGCTGGCGCGCGCGGCTCCGCTCTCTAGGGCGCGCGCGCGCCAGCTCCCTGAGACTTAAAGGGCCAGTGCACCAATGATTGGTGCCTGGCTCAATTAGCTTAATTGGTTCCCACCTGTTCCCTGGCTATATCTAGTCTCCTCCCTTGCACTCCCTTGCCGGATCTTGTTGCCCTTGTGCCTTGTGAAAGCGTATTGTGTGTTTTATAGCCTGTGTACCAGTACCTTTGCTATCTCCCCTGACTACGAACCTTGCCGCCTGCCCCCGACCTTCTGCTACGTCCGACCTTGCTACTGCCTACTCCCTTGTACCTCGCCTTTCTTCAGTATCTTCAGCAGCCAGAGAGGTGAGCCGTTGCTAGTGGATACGACCTGGTCACTACCGCCGCAGCAAGACCATCCCGCTTTGCGGCGGGCTCTGGTGAAAACCTGTAGTGGCTTAGAACCGGTCCACTAGCGCGGTCCTCGCCAATCCCTCTCTGGCACAGAGGATCCACCTCCTGCCAGCCGGCATCGTGACAGTAGATCCGGCCATGGATCCCGCTGAGGTTCCCCTGCCAGTTGCCTCTGATATCACCACGGTGGTCGCCCAGCAAGCCCGACAGATCGCCCATCTAACCCACCAGATGTCAGAAATGTCCACCATTGTGCACCAACTTCAGTCGCAACTTCATCAGCAATCATCTCCTCCGCCAGCTCCTGCACCCCTTCCGCAGCGAGTGGCCACTCCTAGCCTCCGCCTGTCTTTGCCGGACAAATTTAATGGGGACTCTAAGTTTTGCCGTGGCTTCCTTTCGCAATGTTCTCTGCACTTGGAGATGATGTCGGACCTGTTTCCTACTGAAAGGTCTAAGGTGGCTTTCGTAGTCAGCCTTCTGTCTGGAAAAGCCCTGTCATGGGCCACACCGCTCTGGGACCGCAATGACCCCGTCACTGCCTCTGTTCACTCCTTCTTCTCGGAAATTCGAAGTGTCTTTGAGGAACCTGCCCGAGCCTCTTCTGCTGAGACTGCCCTGCTGAACCTGGTCCAGGGTAATTCCTCCGTTGGCGAGTACGCCATACAATTCCGTACTCTTGCTTCTGAACTATCCTGGAATAATGAGGCTCTCTGCGCGACCTTTAAAAAAGGCCTATCCAGCAACATTAAAGATGTTCTGGCCGCACGAGAGACTCCTGCTAGCCTGCATGAACTCATTCATCTAGCCACTCGCATTGACATGCGTTTTTCTGAGAGGCATCAAGAGCTCCGCCAGGAAAAAGACTTAGATCTCTGGCCACCTCTCCCACAGTCTCCACTGCAATCTGCGCCTAGGCCTCCCGCCGAGGAGGCCATGCAAGTGGATCGGTCTCGCCTGACCCTGGAAGAGAGGAATCGCCGTAAGGAAGAGAATCTTTGTCTGTACTGTGCCAGTACTGAACATTTTCTGGTGGATTGCCCAATCCGTCCTCCACGTCTGGGAAACGCACGCTCGCACTCAGCTCTCGTGGGTGTGGCGTCTCTTGATGCCAAGTCGGCTTCTCCACGTCTCACGGTACCTGTTCGGATTTCCACTTCAGCCAGCTCTCCCCTCTCAGCCGTGGCCTGCCTGGACTCTGGAGCTTCTGGGAATTTTATTCGGGACTCCTTTGTGAATAAATTCCGTATTCCGGTGACCCGTCTTGTCAAGCCACTCCACATTTCCGCGGTCAACGGAGCCAGGTTGGACTGTACCATACGTTTCCGCACGGAGCCCCTTCTTATGAGCATCGGATCTCACCACGAGAGGATTGAACTTTTGGTCCTCCCCAATTGCACCTCGGAAATTCTCCTAGGACTTCCCTGGCTTCAACTTCATTCCCCAACCCTGGATTGGTCCACTGGGGAGATCAAGAGTTGGGGGTCCTCTTGTTCCAAGAACTGTCTAAAACCGGTTCCCAGTAACCCTTGCCGTAACTCTGTGGTTCCTCCTGTATCTGGTCCCCCTAAGGTCATTAAGGACTCTGCCTGCCACAGGAAATGCCCCTCCCCCCCTCCCAGTTCCATCGGGCAAGCTTCTGTGTCCCCTCATGGCCCTCGTCCTGGTGTCACACTGCCCCGTGCCAGGTCCCGCCCTCTGCCCTCTCTCCCCATTCCTACTCCTGCGGTTCTGCCTGCCGTTGAGGAATCCCTCCATCCTTTCCCGGTGTCCTCATCCCAGGGGAGGCAGTTACCCGATAAAGAGAAGGGGAGACCTAAGGGGGGGGGTACTGTTACGCCTAGCGCTCCGGGTCCCCGCTCCTCCCCGGAGCGCTCACGGCGTCTCTTTCCCTGCAGCTCCCCGGTCAGTCCCGCTGACCGGGAGCGCTGCTCTGTCATGGCCGTTGGGGATGCGATTCGCACAGCGGGACGCGCCCGCTCGCGAATCGCATCCCAGGTCACTTACCCGTTCCCGTCCCCTGCTGTCATGTGCTGGCGCGCGCGGCTCCGCTCTCTAGGGCGCGCGCGCGCCAGCTCCCTGAGACTTAAAGGGCCAGTGCACCAATGATTGGTGCCTGGCTCAATTAGCTTAATTGGTTCCCACCTGTTCCCTGGCTATATCTAGTCTCCTCCCTTGCACTCCCTTGCCGGATCTTGTTGCCCTTGTGCCTTGTGAAAGCGTATTGTGTGTTTTATAGCCTGTGTACCAGTACCTTTGCTATCTCCCCTGACTACGAACCTTGCCGCCTGCCCCCGACCTTCTGCTACGTCCGACCTTGCTACTGCCTACTCCCTTGTACCTCGCCTTTCTTCAGTATCTTCAGCAGCCAGAGAGGTGAGCCGTTGCTAGTGGATACGACCTGGTCACTACCGCCGCAGCAAGACCATCCCGCTTTGCGGCGGGCTCTGGTGAAAACCTGTAGTGGCTTAGAACCGGTCCACTAGCGCGGTCCTCGCCAATCCCTCTCTGGCACAGAGGATCCACCTCCTGCCAGCCGGCATCGTGACAGCAACATCTGTGTTTTTGCTGAACCCTGCCTGAGAACAGGTAAGGAATTTGTTCAGGTGTTTGCTATTGTGTGTTTGCTATTGACCATAGCTCATTAAGGTGTTACATTTGTTTTTGGGGGAGGAGCTTCTGAGGGAGTGTGTGTATATATAGGCACAGACTCATTAGTTGGCCAATTAATTAGCTGCATGTTCAAAGTGCTGCTATTTCTAAATGCATTTGAGAGATATTGCAGGAGACTGACTTGGAGTTTTCAACTGCAACATCTGTGTTTTTGCTGACCGCTGCTTGAGGACAGGTAAGGAATTTGTTCAGGTGTTTGCTATTGTGTGTTACATTTTTTGTTGAGGGAGGAGCTTGTGAGAAAGTGTAAGTATATATAAGCACATACTCATTAACTGGCCAAATTAATTAGCTGCATGTTCAAAGTGCTGCCATTTATAAGTGCATTGGAAAGATATTGCAGGAGATAGTCAGGAGGTTACATAGT
This sequence comes from Hyla sarda, assembly GCF_029499605.1. Lineage (NCBI taxonomy): Eukaryota > Metazoa > Chordata > Amphibia > Anura > Hylidae > Hyla > Hyla sarda. The sequence continues at coordinate 37,988,357 of NC_079197.1, read as the reverse complement.
TACATAGTTAGTATGTGTTAGTATGTGTTACGCCGAGCGCTCCGGGTCCCCTGCCCTGACCTTCTGCTACGTCCGACCTTGCTCTTGTCTACTCCCTTGTACCGCGCTTATCTCAGCAGTCAGAGAGGTTGAGCCGTTGCCGGTGGATACGACCTGGTTGCTACCGCCGCTGCAAGACCATCCCGCTTTGCGGCTGGCTCTGGTGAATACCAGTAGCAACTTAGAACCGGTCCACCGACACGGTCCACGCCAATCCCTCTCTAGCACAGAGGATCCACCTCCAGCCAGCCGAATCGTGACAGTAGATCCGGCCATGGATCCCGCTGAGGTCCCGCTGCCAGTTGTCGCTGACCTCACCACGGTGGTCGCCCAGCAGCGCAACAAGGCCACCAGCTGTCTCAACTGACCGTGATGCTACAGCAGCTACTACCACAGCTTCAACAATCACCTCCTCCGCAGCGAGTGGCCGCATCCAGCCTCCGTTTATCTTTGCCGGACAAATTTGATGGGGACTCTAAATTTTGCAGTGGTTTTCTTTCACAATGTTCCCTGCATTTGGAGATGATGTCGGACCAGTTTCCAACTGAAAGGTCAAAGGTGGCTTTCGTAGTCAGCCTTCTGTCTGGGAAAGCCCTGTCATGGGCCACACCGCTCTGGGACCGCAATGATCCTGTCACTGCCTCTGTACACTCTTTCTTCACGGAGATTCGAAGTGTCTTCGAGGAACCTGCCCGAGCCTCTTCTGCCGAGACTGCCCTGCTGAACCTGGTCCAGGGTAATTCTTCTGTTGGCGAGTACGCCATCCAATTCCGTACTCTCGCCTCCGAATTTTCCTGGAATAACGAGGCCCTCTGCGCGACCTTTAAAAAAGGCCTATCCAGTAATATCAAAGATGTGCTGGCCGCACAAGAAATCCCTGCTAACCTGCATGAACTTATTCATCTTGCCACCCGCATTGACATGCGCTTTGCGCTTGTCTGAAAGGCGTCAGGAGCTCCGCCAGGATATGGACTTTGTTCGCACGAGGCGGTTTCTCTCCCCGGCTCCTCTCTCCTCTGGTCCACTGCAATCCGTTCCTGTGCCTTCCGCCGTGGAGGCTATGCAAGTTGACCGGTCTCGCCTGACATCTCAAGAGAGGACACGACGCCGCATGGAGAACCTTTGCCTGTACTGTGCCAGTACCGAACATTTCTTGAAGGATTGTCCTATCCGACCTCCACGTCAGGAAAGACGCACGCTGACTCCGCACAAAGGTGAGACAGCTCTTGATGTGAACTCTGCTTCTCCACGTCTTACTGTGCCTGTGCAGATTTCTTCTTCTACCTTCTCCTTCTCAGCTATGGCCTTCTTGGATTCCGGATCTGCAGGAAACTTTATTTTGGCCTCTTTCATCAACAGGTTCAACATCCCGGTGACCAGTCTCGCCAGACCCCTCTACATCGCCTCTGTTAATAATGAAAGATTGGACTGTACTGTGCGTTACCGCACGGAACCCCTCTTAATGTGCATCGGACCCCATCACGAAAAAATTTAATTTCTGGTCCTCTCTAACTGCACTTCGGAAATTCTTCTTGGACTACCGTGGCTTCAACGCCATTCCCCAACCCTCGATTGGACCACCGGGGAAATCAAGAACTGGGGTACTTCTTGCCACAAGGACTGTCTTAAGCCTGCTCCCTGTACTGTCAGTCAAGACCCTGTGGTTCCTCCGATATCTGGTCTCCCCAAGGCCTATCTGGATTATGCTGATGTTTTTTGCAAAAAACAAGCAAAGACTTTGCCTCCTCACAGGCTTTATGACTGTCCTATTGACCTTCTCCCTGGTAATACTTCACCCCGGGGCAGAATCTATCCTCTGTCTGCTCCGGAAACACAAGCCATGTCGGAGTACATCCAAGAGAATTTAAAAAAGGGGTTTATCCGCAAGTCTTCCTCCCCTGCCGGAGCTGGATTTTTTTTCGTTTCCAAAAAAGACGGCTCCTTACGCCCTTGCATTGATTACCACGGACTTAATAAAATCACTGTAGAAAACCGCTATCCCCTACCTCTTATCTCGGAACTCTTTGATCGCCTACGAGGCGCCCACATCTTTACCAAGCGTGAAGAGGTGCATATAATCTCATCCGCATCAGGGAGGGGGACGAGTGGAACACCGCATTTAACACCAGAGATGGACACTTTGAATATCTGGTTATGCCCTTTGGGCTTTGCAACGCCCCTGCCGTTTTCCAAGACTTTGTAAATTAAATTTTTTGTGATCTTCTATATACCTGTGTTGTGGTTTACCTAGACGATATTTAGATTTTTTCTGCTAACCTAGAAGAACACTGCCAGCATGTCCGCATGGTTCTTCAGAGACTTCGGGACAATCAATCAGGAAAAATGTCTCTTTGAATGTCAATCTCTTCCCTTCCTAGGATACTTAGTCTCTGGCCAGGGACTACAAATGGACCCAGATAAACTATCAGCCGTATTGGATCGGCCACGCCCCTCCGGACTCCGTGCTATCCAACGTTTTTTGGGGTTTGCCAATTATTACAGACAATTTATTCCACACTTTTCCACTATTGTGGCTCCTATCGTGGCCCTCACCAAGAAAAGCGCCAACCCTAAGTCCTGGCCTCCTCAAGCGGAAGACGCATTCAATCATCTCAAGACTGCCTTTTCTTCTGCTCCCGTACTCTCCAGACCTGATCCATCTAAGCCCTTCTCGCTGGAGGTAGACGCCTCCTCGGTGGGAGCTGGAGCAGTACTCCCACAAAAAAATTCTTCCGGACATGCTGTTACTTGTGGTTTCTTTTCTAGGACCTTCTCTCTGGCGGAGAAAAACTACTCCATTGGTGATCGAGAACTACTGGCCATAAAATTGTCGCTTGAGGAATGGAGGCACCTGCTGGAGGGATCTAAATATCCAGTTATTATATACACTGATCACAAGAATCTCTCTTATCTTTAGTCTGCCCAACGGCTGAACCCTCGCCAGGCTAGGTGGTCGTTGTTCTTTGCCCGTTTTAACTTTGAAATTTATTTTCACCCTGCTGACAAGAACATTAGGGCTGATGCCCTCTCTCGTTCATCGGATGCCTCTGAAGTGGAAGCTTCCCCGCAACACATTATTCCTCCGGACTGTCTGGTCTCCACTTCTCCAGCTTCCATCAGACAAACTCCTCCAGGGAAGACCTTCGTCTCTCCACGCCAGCGCCTCGGGATTCTCAAGTGGGGACACACCTCACACCTCGCAGGCCATGTTGGCATCAAAAAATCCATCCAGCTCATCTCTCGATTTTATTGGTGGCCTACCCTGGAAGCTGATGTTGTTGATTTCGTACGGGCTTGTACAGTCTGTGCCCGGGACAAGACCCCTCGCCAGAAGCCTGCTGGTCTCCTCCATCCTCTGCCTGTTCCTGAACGACCATGGTCTCAGATTGGTATGGACTTTATTACTGACTTACCTTTATCCCATGGCAACACAGTTATTTGGGTGGTCGTTGATCGATTCTCCAAGATGGCACATTTTATCCCTCTTCAAGGTCTTCCTTCTGCGCCTCAGTTGGCGAAACAATTTTTTATACACATTTTTCGCCTTCACGGGCTGCCTACGCATACCGTCTCGGATAGAGGCGTTCAATTTGTGTCAAAATTCTGGAGGGCCCTCTGTAATCAACTCAAAATCAAATTAAACTTCTCGTCTTCTTATCACCCCCAATCCAATGAGCAAGTAGAAAGAATTAATCAGGTTCTGGGTGACTATTTGCGACACTTTGTTTCCTCCCGCCAGGATGACTGGGCAGATCTTCTACCATGGGCCGAATTCTCGTACAATTTCAGAGTCTCTGAATCTTCCGCTAAATCCCCATTCTTCGTGGTGTGCGGCCGTCACCCTCTTCCCCCCCTTCCCACTCCCATGCCCTCTGGTTTGCCCGCTGTTGATGAGGTGACTCGGGACTTCTCCACCATATGGAAAGAGACTCAAAATTCTCTCATACAGGCCTCATCCCGGATGAAAAAGCATGCCGATAGGAAAAGAAGAATTCCCCCCATTTTTTCTCCCGGAGACAAAGTATGGCTCTCCGCCAAGTATATCCGCTTTCGTGTCCCCAGTTATAAACTGGGACCACGTTATCTTGGTCCTTTCAAAATCAAGTGCCAAATCAACCCTGTCTCTTACAAACTCCTTCTTCCTCCTTCTCTCCGTATTCCCAATGCTTTCCATGTCTCTCTCCTTAAACCACTCATCCTTAACCGCTTCTCTCCCAAAGTTGTTTCTCCCACTCCAGTTTCCGGGTCCTCTGACGTTTTTTCGGTGAAAGAAATTCTGGCATACAAGATGGTCAGAGGTAAAAAAATTTTGGGGGTTGATTGGGAGAATTGCGGCCCAGAGGAGAGGTCATGGGAACCTGAGGACAACATCCTGGACAAGAATCTTATCCTCAAATTCTCAGGTTCCAAAAAGAGGGGGAGACCCAAGGGGGGGGGGGGTACTGTTACGCCGAGCGCTCCGGGTCCCCGCTCCTCCCCGGAGCGCTCACAGCGTTCTCCTATTCACAGTGCCCCGGTTAGACCTGCCGACCGGGTGCGCTGCGATAATGTTCCCAGCCGGGATGCGATTCGCGATGCGGGACGCGCCCGCTCGCCATGCGCATCCTGACTCGCTTACCAGACCCGTTCCCCGTCTGTGCTCTCCCGGCGCGCGCGGCCCCGCTCCTTAGGGCGTGCGCGCGCCGGATCTTTGCGATTTAAAGGGCCGGTGCGCCACTGATTGGCGCATGAGGTTTTAATCAGTACCTTCACCTGTGCACTTCCCTACTTATACCTCACTTCCCCTGCACTCTCTTGCCGGATCTTGTTGCAATTGTGCCAGTGAAAGCGTTTCCTTTTGTGTTCTTAGCCTGTGTTTCAGACCTCTTGCTGTTGCCCCTGACTGCGATCCTTGCTGCCTGCCCTGACCTTCTGCTATGTCCGACCTTGCTCTTGTCTACTCCCTTGTACCGCGCTTATCTCAGCAGTCAGAGAGGTTGAGCATTGCCGGTGGATATGACCTGGTTGCTACCGCCGCTGCAAGACCATCCCGCTTTGCGGCGGGCTCTGGTGAATACCAGTAGCAACTTAGAACCGGTCCACCAACACGGTCCACGCCAATTCCTCTCTGGCACAGAGGAACCACCTCCAGCCAACCGAATCCTGACAGTATGGTTGAAAAAATCTAACCCTGTTTTAAAGCTGTTAATTGTTCCTGCTGTGATCAGTTCCTGAGGTAGACCGTTCCATAAATTCACAGTCCTCACGGTAAAAAAGGCGTGTCGCCCCTTTAGACTAAACCTTTTCTTCTCCAGACGGAGGGAGTGCCCCCTCGTCCTTTGGGGGGTTTAACATGGAACAGTTTTTCTCCAAATTTTTTGTATGGGCCATTTATATACTTTTATCATATCCCCCTTTAATCATACTCCTTTAATCGCTCCTCATAGCTAAGATGTTCCATGCCCCATATTAGTTTAGTTGCGCATCTCTGCACCCTTTCCAACTCCGCAGTGTCCCTTTTATGAAAAGGCGACCAAAACTGAACAGCATATTCCAGGTGAGGCCGTACCAATGCTTTATAAAGGTAGGCTGGGGGTGGATACAATCTAAAAAAAAGTAAGATTTGTTTGTTTTAAAATGGCAGACTTGGTTTAATGCAGGAATTGTTGTGCATTTATTTCATGTTTCACTCTTTGGAGGTTTGGATACTGTCAGATCTGTAGACAGTTCTCCTTACTGCAGCAGGAGATTGAATTTTTGAAATCTGAGATGTTTAAATTATCTGTTAAACAAACTCAGGCTGGGAATGCTGCAATGCCACTGCCAAAGAGGACCACTAGAAATTGCAGATGGGTTACTGTAGGTTCTGGAAGACTTAGAGTTGTGGATAGAAGACATGTCCCACAGAATGTGGTTCTCCATAATTCATTTGCAGCACTCTCAGAATGTAAGGGCAACATGGATATTGGCGCAAGCACAGAGGGTGAGGAACCATTGACTCCTATGTCTAATGTATGCAAGGCTGCAGCCAAGGACAAAAAAGATAAAGTGAAGTCTGAAAGGAAGCAGCTGTTGCTGGGTGATTCAATCATAAGAACTGTGGAGCTTAAGGAAATTGGTTTTTTGAGATGTCTCCCTGGTGCTACTGCTAGAAGAGATAGAAGACATATTCTTAAGATTTTTAAGCAAGCAAAGCAGAAAGGGGACGTTTATGTTCTTGTCGATCTATGGACAAATGACCTGGCTTGCAATTAAGTTTCAGAGGTGAAGGAATCTTTTATCACACTGGGTAATGATGTACAGGATTTTGCATCCACGGTTTCAATTTCCGAAGTTCTGCCTGTGCATTACATTCAGAATAATAGGCAGAGGTGCATTAAGGAGTTCAACTTATGGCTTAGTAAATGGTGTCGAGCAAGGATTTGGCTCTGTGTCTCATGATAGCTCTACTTGGAATAGAAAGGAACTGTACAAAAAAGATGGTTTGAATCTTTCTCTCAAAGGAACAAATGTACTCAGTGAACAATTCCAAGAATTTGCTAAGGAGTATTTAAACTAGGAAGGGGGGGGGGAGTGAAAATCCATGAGTCCAATTGGCCCCCAAAACAATGCAAGAACATGTTGGTAGCACAGAGGTTAAGAAATGACAAGCCCAGAGTCCTGTCTACAAATGCTCGCAGTTTAGGTAATAAGATCAATTAATTTGGGTCAATAATGGCATTTGAGAATGTAGATTTAGTGGCTGTTACTGAGACATGGTTTAATGAAAATAATGACTGGGATATAACCATACAAGGTTACTCTTTACACAGAAGAGACAGAGAAGGCAGGAAAGGAGGAGTGGCCCTATATGTTAAAGATAGCATAAAATCTAACCTAATACAAGTTAGTGAGACCAACATAGAGTCAGTTTGGGTTACGCTACAGTTTGGTAATCATGCAGTAACTCGTGTAGGTGTGATATGTACACCACCTGGCCAAGTTAAAGAATTAGATGATCTACTAGTTGAGAAAAAAGCTTAAATGGCAATGAAAGGAGAAGTTATCATTATGGGACACTTTAAGCTTCCGGATATAAACTGGAAAACCGAAATAGCTAGTTCTGCCGGGAGTACAGATATTCTAAATTCCCACTGGGATTATCTCTACAACAAGTGGTCGAGGAGCCAACCCGGAGGGAGGCTATTTTGAATTTGGTATTCAAAAATGGGGATTTGGTATATGATGTTATTAGCTTGGGATCTAGGGATCACCAGTCAGTGTGGTTTAATATAAGAACAGTGAAAGAGTCACACCACACAAAAACAAAAGTTTTAGATTATTAAAAAAACAGACTTAAAAAAAAATGAGATTAGTCATAAATGAGTCCCTATCAGACTGGAACGGATTACATGTAGGAGGAGAAATGGGACTACTTAAAAAATGCATTACTGAAGGCAACAGAAAATTGCATTAGTAAAAACAGAAAAAGGAAGAAACCCCTGTGGTGGCCAAAATCATAAAAAACATAAAGCTAGCATTTAGTAACCATAAAAAAGACAGAGCAATGAAGATAGGAATATCTACAAGACTAGGCAAAAAGAGGCCAATCAAGTTATAAGAACTTCTAAAGCTCAGGCAGAAGAAAAACTAGCTCAGTCTGTGAAAAAAGGGGAGAATACATTCTACAGATATATAAGTGAAAAAAGGAAATTAAAACAAGGAATAACTAAATTAAAAACAAAGGAAAAAAGGTATATAGAAGAGAATAAAGGGCTAGCAGACTGCCGTAATGAATACTTCTGTTCAGTTTTTACAGATGAAAAAGATGGAAAAGGACCTCCATTAGGGAGACTAATGAATCTTTTGATGCATGGGTCTTTACAGAGGAAGATGTTCTACATTTGCTGTCTAAAGTGAAGACAAATAAGTCTCAGGGGCCTGATGGGATACACGCAAAATTATTAAAACAGCTTAGTGGTGAGCTAGAAAAACCGTTAACAGATTTATTTAACCAATTACTGGTAGCTGGAGTCATCTCGGAAGATTGGAAATTAGCAAATGTCATGCCCATTCACAAGAAAGGTAGCAGGGAGGAGTCAAGCAACTATAGGCCAGTTTGTCTGGGAAAATTAGTGGACACCCTACTAAAGGATAGGATTGTGGAACATCTAAAATCCCATGTTTTGCAAGATGAAGATGAAGTTTACTTCAGGGAGATAATTTCAAAAAATCTTATTGATTTTATTTTTTTAACTGGGTTACTAAAATAATAGATGTCAGAGCTGCAGTAGACATCACATATCTAGATTTAAGTAAGGCTTTTGACACTGTCCCACATAGAAGACTTATCAATAAACTACAGTCTTCGAGCTTGGACTCCCATGTTGTTGAGTGGATTAGGCAGTGGCTGAGTGACAGACAACAGAGAGTTGTAGTCAATGGAGAATATTCAGAGCAAGGTCTTGTCACCAGTGGGATACCTCAGGGATCTGTACTGGGACCAATTTTGTTTAGTATCTTCATTAGTGATATTACAGAAGGTCTTGATGGTAAGGTATGTCTTTTTGCTGATGACACAAAGATATGTAACAGGGTTGATGTTCCTGGAAGGATATGCCAAATTGAAAATAATTTAGGAAGACTAGAAGAATAGTCAGAACTCTGGCAACTGAAATTTAATGTGGATAAGTGCAAGATAATGCACCTGGGGCGTAAAAACCCTCGGCAGAATATAGAATATGTGACACAGCCCTGACCTCAGTATCTGAGGAGAGGGATTTTGGAGTAATTATTTCAGAATACTTAAAGGTAGGAAGACAATGTAATAGAGCAGCAGGTAATGCTAGCAGAATGCTTGGATGTATAGGGAGAGGTATAAGCAGTAGAAAGAGGGAAGTGCTCATGCCGCTGTACAGAACAATGGTGAGACCTACTTGGAGTATTGTGTGCAGTACTGGAGGCCGTATTTCCGGAAGGATATAGATACTCTAGAGAGAGTTCAGAGAAGATACTAAACTAGTACATGGATTGCAGGATACAACTTACCAGGAAAGGTTAAACGATCTTAACATCTATAGCTTGGAAGAAAGAAGAGACAGAGGGGATATGATAAAAACTTTTAAATACATAAAGGGAATCAACACAGTAAAGGAGGAGAGCATGTTTAAAAGAAGAAAAACTATCTCAAGAGAACATTGTTTTAAATTAGAGGGGCAAAGGTTTAAAAGTAATATCAGGAAGTATTATTTTACTGAGAGAGTAGTGGATGCATGGAATAGCAGAAGTGGTCGCTGCAAATACAGTGAAGGAGTTTAAGCCTGCACAGGATAGGCATAAGGCTATCCTTCATATAAGATAGGACCAGGGACTATTGATAGGAATCAGATTATTATTGGGCAGACTAGATGGGCCAAATCGTTCTTATTTGCCGACACAATCTATGTTTCTATTATGGCATCTGATTGTGCCTTCCCCAGGACAGTAAGACCTGATGTTTAATTCCCCTTGCTTTCCTTGACCCTTGGGCTAGTATCCCATCCCTTTATATTTCTGACTATGTAGTCTCCAGAGGAGAGGAGTCCTGCAAAATTTACCATCAGTAGTAAAAGAAGTGGGACCAACCAGTCCTGGGCCCTCTTTACTCATGGACTCCATAGCAGCAACATGGTCTGCCTTCATGATATGACAGCCCCTGTTGGTGTTTAACGTAAAAATGAAAAAATAATTCAGGTTCTGTTAGAAAAACACATTTTTGGTAGAGAGGTTTGATGACAATTTCTAGATTCAATTTGACAGGAAGGCCACCTATCCTTTACTACAGCAATGGTATGCAAATGAACACCTTAAAATCCACAGGATATTGGGCCTTGAAGTGGGTGGGCTACAGCAGAAACCACACCTGAAGACTTTTGAACCTAGGTTCATAGATTTCATTTATTGATGCCTCCTGGGTCGAAGGTAAAGTGGAATATAGTTTTATTTGTGGATTTTTATTCCCTGCAAGTATTTTTCCATGGTATTTACTAAGGTTTCTCTACATTTTTTTTTTTTTTACACATTATCTCAGCTGTGGGGTTTTCCAGTGCTCTAATCCACCACATTTTCTGTGGAGAATAAAGTAAATATGATTGTTTTTTTGTTTTTTTTTTAATGTCGGGACACGCCTCCTTTTTGGCAGCCATGACCCCTTTTCCCAGTGGCCAAGTCCCTTTTAAGGGTTTTCTGATTAAAATTGAGAATTGTTCGGGTTTTTAAATTTTTTGGGCACAAATTCTGGCACAGACACAATTTGTGGCATAATGCGCCAAATTCTGGTGCAAAACCTAACATGAGAGTTTCATGCTTGAGCCCTTTTCTGATGTATAGAACTCCATGCACAAAAATATGGGATAAATGTAAAGAGCCCGTCTGAGCCTCTTGATTGGCTGTGCAGACCGTCACTCCTGTCTTCATGTAAGTCCCTGGCCCCATACAGGAGATTGTGAGACAGCCCAGATACCTATTTAAAGGGGTACTCTGCCCCCAGATATCTTATCCCCTATCCAATGGAAAGGGGATATGGTGTCTGATTGCCGGGGTCCTGCCACTGGGGACCCCAGCGATCTCTCCTGCAGCACCCCCCTTCTTCAGATGCACTGAGCGAAGATTGCTCTGTGGCTGATGATGGGCGATGCAGGGGCCAGAGTATCGTGATGTCATGGTCCCACCCGCTCATTGCAAGCCTATGATTGCCGCCATGCCCCCTCCCATAGACGTGGGGCGTGATGTCACGAGGGGGCAGGGCCTTGACTTCACGATACTCCGGCCCCTGTATCAGCCGTTATCAGCCACAGAGCAATCTTCGCTCTCTGCAGCTGAAGAAACAGGGTGCTGCAGGAGAGATCGTGATCAGACATCTTATCAGACCAGATCCTTTGGATAGGGGATAAGACGTTGAGGGGCAAAGCACCCCTTTAAGGATCCTGCACCAGAAATTGGCTTTAATTCTGCCAGAAATTTGGCACACAACAAATAGGACACAAAATTCAAGTCTCCCTCGACAAGGGCGCATGGCTTATTAATAAAGGGGCGTTACATGGGCAGAAAGGGTGTGGCTTGAATAGTAAAGCTGTGTACCCAAATTAACCAACATTTTGGTGAACTATTTTAATCTAAAATGATGCCTAGCAACATATGCGCCAGATCTATCAGTTAGCTCGAGTCATTGTGATAAATCCTGAGACTTTTTTGCCTAAGTTGGCACCTTTTTAGAATTACACAGTATTAGCAAACTTTATGGGAAATTGATAGTACACTTATAGTGGGAGATTTATCAAAGCCTGTCCAGCGGAAAAGTTGCTGAGTTGCCCATAGCAACCAATCAGATCGCTTCTTTCATTTTTGAAAAGGCCTCTGAAAAATGAAAGAAGCGATTTCATTGGTTGCTAATGACAACTCAGCAACTTGATAAATCTCTCCCATGGTGTAACAATGATGATATGGAATCATCCTTTAAATTTGCTTCAAAATCCCCAGCGAAAGCTGATATCTATCTGCTACATTCTAGTTTAGGAATAAGCATAAATGTTACTGTTATCATAGCATTATATGAAATTCACCCCCTTGTTAAAAACCTGGTTCACTTACATTGTACTGTACTTTCTCTGCAGATACCACAATCTAAATTCTGCAGCAAGTTTGCAATGCTTTACATTTTGCCTTATTGGAAGCTACAGGTATATTGGTAGTCCCTTAGCTTGTTGAAGATACAGACTACTTTCATGATGCACCTGTTTTGCTCTCCTTGAGTTAAGATATCTTTATAGGTTTACATGATGCAGTCCTTTGACACAGATTTGAACCCTCTACATCTGAAATTAAGGACAGGTTAGGAACTTAGGCTTATTGATGATTCTTTCCTCTATTTTTAGGCCAAAATTTCCATAATTTACAGCATATTTTCATGTAACGTGTAGCCATGTACAAAGCCAGCAGATCGTGGATGGCCCTTTAACACTTAGCCAGCACCTGGTATTATTCATGTTGGCACTAATAAAGAATAAATGAGCCCTCCATGTGCTGTAGAACATGTGCTCGTAGTAAACACATGCGGCTCCAGAAAATAGTATGTGCTGTGTTTTTGTATCCTTCCATACAGATGCACCATGTTGTTTCACGCCGGTTATTAGCCAGCTGTTACATATTGTCATTAGCGTGAACTGCTCGCGGCCATTTTTCTTGTCAAGAGTGGACAGATTGTTGTAATATGTACAGCCAGATGATCAGTCGCAGTCTGTTACAAAGAGCACAACAATTTAGAATTTACAAAGATTCCAAAATGTAATTCTACATTTAATTTATTAAAAAAGAGGAAAACAAGAAAATGTTTACAGGAATCAATTGCTAAAGTCATTAACCCCTTCTGGACCAGGCCAATTTTGACCTTAATGACCGGTCCCACTTCATGCTGTTATAACTTCGTGACACTTTACTCAAAGTGATTCTGAGATAGTTTTTTTGTGACAAATTGTACTTAATGTTAGTGGAAAATTTTGGTCAATAAATTCAGCATTTTTGTGTGAAAAATTCCAACGTTTCTGGAAAAATTCTATTCCGAATTCCAGATTCTCTTCTTTTAAGAAAGATAGTTATACTGCATAAATCAGTTGTTAATTCACATTTACAATATGTGCAGGAGCGGACCGGGACACTCATCCCAGATCCCCAGCGGACAGCGCTGCCTTCTCCGGTATGTGCGATACACGCACATACAGGAGACGGTGTCCCCTCTGTCTGAGCCGCATCTGCAGCCTACACAGAGGAGACGTGACATCCACCCCCACGCAGCACGCAGTACAGGAGCCGATGACGTCACTCATCAGTGCCTGTACTGTGGAGGGGAGAAGACGCGGGCCATCAGTGGAGCATATTTTATTTTTTATCTTTAACTCTGCCTATACCTATGGGGAAGGGGGGGGTAACTCTGCCTATACTTATGGGGAAGGGGGGGGTGGGTAACTGCGTATACTTATGGGAAAGGGGGAGGGAAGGGAGGTTACACTGCCTATACCTATGGGAAGAGGGGAGTAAAGGGGGGTAACTCTGCCTATACCTATGGGGAAAGGGGGGCAACTCTGCATATACCTATGGGGAAAAGGGGGTTTAACTCTGCCTTTACCTATGGGGGATGGGGGGGGGGTTAACTCTGCCTGTACCTTTGGGGAAAGAAGGGGGGGACTCAGCTGCCTATACTTAAGGAGAAAGGGGGGTTAACTCTGTTCCTATACCTATTGGGAAGGGGGGTTAACCCTGCTGCCTATGCCTATGGGGAAGGGTGGGGGGCTAACTCTGCTGCCTATAAATTTGGGGAAGGGGGGTTAACTCTGCTATCTATACTTACAGGGAAGGGCAGGGGTTAACTCTGCTGCCTATACCTACAGGCAAGGGGGGTTAACTCTGCTGCCTATACCTATTTGGAAGGGGGGCTACCTAACTTTATACCTGGATGCCTAACTACTTACCTACATACCAGGCTATTTAACTACCTACATACCCAGCTACCTAACTATGTACTTACCTGAACTTCATACATGGCTGCCTAACTACCTAGCTAGCCCTCTACCTACCTGGCTTGTCACCTACCTACATATCTGGCTTCATGATCTACCTACCTTATTACCTATTAACCTGGCTATCTACCTACCCTTTTACTGTGTAGAACACAAAGGAGGGCATTATTACAGTTTGTGGGCCTATAGATGGAAAGATTGAGTAGAAGAGGGGAGGGCACTGGAAAAATGGAGTCTGACATGTTTATCCTGCAGATGTTAAGAGATCCACATGACGGTCTTATCCAGACGCAGAAGAAAAGGAAAGAGGATGCCGCTGATCAGAAAAGACGTAATTGTGAGTCCCAAAATGTAACTGTAATCACTTACATGGTGTACAGATCCTGTGTACAGCTGTTATCTACCGCCATATGGTCCTGTCATATAATCACTTATATTGTATACAGATCCTTTATAGCATACTGGTCTGTGTATAGTGGTTTTATTCAGTACAGTATGGCGGTATTATCCAGTTATTGTGTGGTGGTATATATTTACTCCTTGTATACCAGTATTATTGGTCATGGAAATTTACCTACTTTAAAGTGTTTCTTACATATATAAATTTTAGTTTATTGTGTGTGGGATTTGGGTGGAATAGGGGCGTGGCAGAAGATTGATGAGCTGCCGAGCCTAGCAGGGGCTGTTTTGAGTCCGCCCCTGAATATGTGTACTTTATGATGGCATCATTTGTTAAATTGTACTTTTTTTTGACGTTATGGGACTAAGAAGTTTGGCAGCAATTTTCAAAATTATAGAGAAAATTTCAAAATCAGATATTTTTAGGGACCAGTTCAGTTCTGAAGTGGATTTGAGGGGCCTGTGTTACGCCGAGCGCTCCGGGTCCCCGCTCCTCCCCGGAGCGCTCGCTTCACTCTCCCCGCGGCATCGCTCCGGTCACGTCCTCTGACCCGGGGCGCTGCGATTCCGCTGCCAGCCGGGATGCGATTCGCGATGCGGGTAGCGCCCGCTCGCGATGCGCACCCCGGCTCCCCTACCTGACTCGCTCTCCGTCTGTTCTGTCCCGGCGCGCGCGGCCCCGCTCCCTAGGGCGCGCGCGCGCCGGGTCTCTGCGATTTAAAGGGCCACTGCGCCGCTGATTGGCGCAGTGGTTCCAATTAGTGTGTTCACCTGTGCACTTCCCTATATCACCTCACTTCCCCTGCACTCCCTTGCCGGATCTTGTTGCCTTAGTGCCAGTGAAAGCGTTCCTTGTGTGTTCCTTGCCTGTGTTTCCAGACCTTCTGCCGTTGCCCCTGACTACGATCCTTGCTGCCTGCCCCGACCTTCTGCTACGTCCGACCTTGCTTTTGCCTACTCCCTTGTACCGCGCCTATCTTCAGCAGCCAGAGAGGTGAGCCGTTGCTAGTGGATACGACCTGGTCACTACCGCCGCAGCAAGACCATCCCGCTTTGCGGCGGGCTCTGGTGAAAACCAGTAGTGGCTTAGAACCGGTCCACTAGCACGGTCCACGCCAATCCCTCTCTGGCACAGAGGATCCACTACCTGCCAGCCGGCATCGTGACAGTAGATCCGGCCATGGATCCCGCTGAAGTTCCTCTGCCAGTTGTCGCTGACCTCACCACGGTGGTCGCCCAGCAGTCACAACAGATAGCGCAACAAGGCCAACAGCTGTCTCAACTGACCGTTATGCTACAACAGTTACTACCACAGCTTCAGCAGTCATCTCCTCCGCCAGCTCCTGCACCTCCTCCGCAGCGAGTGGCCGCTCCTGGGATACGCTTATCCTTGCCGGATAAATTTGATGGGGACTCTAAGTTTTGCCGTGGCTTTCTTTCCCAATGTTCCCTGCATCTGGAGATGATGTCGGACCTGTTTCCCACCGAAAGGTCTAAGGTGGCTTTCGTAGTCAGCCTTCTGTCCGGAAAAGCCCTGTCATGGGCCACACCGCTCTGGGACCGCAATGACCCCGTCACTGCCTCTGTACACTCCTTCTTCTCGGAAATCCGAAGTGTCTTTGAGGAACCTGCCCGAGCCTCTTCTGCTGAGACTGCCCTGTTGAACCTGGTCCAGGGTAATTCTTCCGTTGGCGAGTATGCCGTACAATTCCGTACTCTTGCTTCAGAATTGTCCTGGAATAATGAGGCCCTCTGCGCGACCTTCAAAAAAGGCCTATCCAGCAACATTAAAGATGTTCTGGCCGCACGAGAAATTCCTGCTAATCTACATGAACTTATTCACCTAGCCACTCGCATTGACATGCGTTTTTCCGAAAGGCGTCAGGAACTCCGCCAAGATATGGACTCTGTTCGCACGAGGCGTTTCTTCTCCTCGGCTCCTCTCTCCTCTGGTCCCCTGCAATCTGTTCCTGTGCCTCCCGCCGTGGAGGCTATGCAGGTCGACCGGTCTCGCCTGACACCTCAAGAGAGGACACGACGCCGTATGGAGAACCTCTGCCTGTACTGTGCTAGTACCGAACACTTCCTGAGAGATTGTCCTATCCGTCCTCCCCGCCTGGAAAGACGTACGCTGACTCCGCACAAAGGTGAAACAGTCCTTGATGTCTACTCTGCTTCTCCACGTCTTACTGTGCCTGTGCGGATGTCTGCCTCTGCCTTCTCCTTCTCTACAGTGGCCTTCTTGGACTCTGGATCTGCAGGAAATTTTATTTTGGCCTCTCTCGTCAACAGGTTCAACATCCCGGTGACCAGTCTCGCCAGACCCCTCTACATCAATTGTGTAAATAATGAAAGATTGGACTGTACCATACGTTTCCGCACGGAGCCCCTTCTTATGAGCATCGGATCTCATCATGAGAGGATTGAACTTTTGGTCCTCCCCAATTGCACCTCGGAAATTCTCCTTGGACTTCCCTGGCTTCAACTTCATTCCCCTACCCTGGATTGGTCCACTGGGGAGATCAAGAGTTGGGGGTCCTCTTGTTCCAAGAACTGTCTAAAACCGGTTCCCAGTAACCCTTGCCGTAACTCTGTGGTTCCTCCAGTAACCGGTCTCCCTAAGGCCTATATGGACTTCGCGGATGTTTTCTGCAAAAAACAAGCTGAGACTCTACCTCCTCACAGGCCTTATGATTGCCCTATCGACCTCCTCCCGGGCACTACTCCACCCCGGGGCAGAATTTATCCTCTCTCTGCCCCAGAGACTCTTGCCATGTCCGAATACGTCCAGGAGAATCTAAAAAAGGGCTTTATCCGTAAATCCTCCTCTCCTGCCGGAGCCGGATTTTTCTTTGTGTCCAAAAAAGATGGCTCCCTACGTCCTTGCATTGACTACCGCGGTCTTAATAAAATCACGGTTAAGAACCGCTACCCCTTACCCCTCATCTCTGAACTCTTTGATCGCCTCCAAGGTGCCCACATCTTCACTAAATTGGACTTAAGAGGCGCCTATAACCTCATCCGCATCAGAGAGGGGGACGAGTGGAAAACGGCATTTAACACCAGAGATGGACACTTTGAGTATCTGGTCATGCCCTTTGGACTGTGCAACGCCCCTGCCGTCTTCCAAGACTTTGTCAATGAAATTTTTCGTGATCTGTTATACTCCTGTGTTGTTGTATATCTGGACGATATCCTAATTTTTTCTGCCAATCTAGAAGAACACCGCCAGCATGTCCGTATGGTTCTTCAGAGACTTCGTGACAACCAACTCTATGCCAAAATTGAGAAATGTCTGTTTGAATGCCAATCTCTTCCTTTTCTAGGATATTTGGTCTCTGGCCAGGGACTACAGATGGATCCAGACAAACTCTCTGCCGTCTTAGATTGGCCACGCCCCTCCGGACTCCGTGCTATCCAACGCTTTTTGGGGTTCGCCAATTATTACAGGCAATTTATTCCACATTTTTCTACCATTGTGGCTCCTATCGTGGCTTTAACCAAAAAAAATGCTGATCCCAAGTCCTGGCCTCCTCAAGCAGAAGACGCCTTTAAACGACTCAAGTCTGCCTTTTCTTCGGCTCCCGTCCTCTCCAGACCTGACCCTTCCAAACCCTTCCTATTGGAGGTTGATGCCTCCTCAGTGGGAGCTGGAGCTGTTCTTCTACAAAAAAATTCTTCCGGGCATGCTGTCACTTGTGGTTTTTTCTCTAGGACCTTCTCTCCAGCGGAGAGGAACTACTCCATCGGGGATCGAGAGCTTCTAGCCATTAAATTAGCACTTGAGGAATGGAGGCATCTGCTGGAGGGATCAAGTTCTCCTGTTATTATCTACACCGACCACAAGAACCTCTCCTACCTCCAGTCTGCCCAACGGCTGAATCCTCGCCAGGCCCGGTGGTCTCTGTTCTTTGCCCGATTTAATTTTGAGATTCACTTTCGTCCTGCCGATAAGAACATTAGGGCCGATGCTCTCTCTCGTTCCTCGGATGCCTCAGAAGTTGAACTCTCTCCGCAACACATCATTCCACCTGACTGCTTGATCTCCACTTCTCCTGCCTCCATCAGGCAGACTCCTCCAGGAAAGACCTTTGTTTCTCCTCGCCAACGCCTCGGAATCCTCAAATGGGGTCACTCCTCCCATCTCGCAGGTCATGCGGGTATCAAGAAATCTGTGCAACTCATCTCCCGCTTCTATTGGTGGCCGACTCTGGAGACGGATGTTGTGGACTTTGTGCGAGCCTGCACTATCTGTGCCCGGGATAAGACTCCTCGCCAGAAGCCCGCTGGTTTTCTTCATCCTCTGCCTGTCCCCGAACAGCCTTGGTCTCTGATTGGTATGGATTTTATTACTGATTTACCCCCTTCCCGTGGCAACACTGTTATTTGGGTGGTCGTTGATCGATTCTCCAAAATGGCACATTTCATCCCTCTTCCTGGTCTTCCTTCTGCGCCTCAGTTGGCTAAACAATTTTTTGTACACATTTTTCGTCTCCACGGGTTGCCTACGCAGATTGTCTCGGATAGAGGCGTCCAATTCGTGTCTAAATTCTGGAGGGCTCTCTGTAAACAACTCAAGATTAAATTAAATTTTTCTTCTGCATATCATCCCCAGTCCAATGGACAAGTAGAAAGGATTAACCAGATCTTGGGTGATTATTTGCGACATTTTGTTTCCTCCCGCCAGGATGACTGGGCAGATCTCCTCCCATGGGCCGAATTCTCGTATAACTTCAGGGTCTCTGAGTCTTCCTCCAAATCCCCATTTTTCGTGGTGTACGGCCGTCACCCTCTTCCCCCCCTCCCTACTCCCTTGCCCTCTGGTCTGCCCGCTGTGGATGAAATTTCTCGTGACCTTTCCATCATATGGAGAGAGACCCAAAATTCTCTCTTACAGGCTTCATCACGCATGAAGAAGTTCGCGGATAAGAAAAGAAGAGCTCCCCCCGTTTTTTCCCCTGGAGACAAGGTATGGCTCTCCGCTAAATATGTCCGCTTCCGTGTCCCTAGCTACAAGTTGGGACCACGCTATCTTGGTCCTTTCAAAATTTTGTGTCAAATTAATCCTGTCTCTTATAAACTTCTTCTTCCTCCCTCTCTTCGTATCCCTAATGCCTTTCACGTCTCTCTTCTCAAACCACTCATCCTCAACCGTTTTTCTCCCAAATCTGTTCCTCCCACTCCTGTTTCCGGCTCCTCGGACATCTTCTCGGTCAAAGAAATTTTAGCTGCCAAAAAGGTCAGAGGGAAAAAATTTTTTTTAGTGGACTGGGAGGGTTGTGGTCCTGAAGAGAGATCCTGGGAACCTGAGGACAACATCCTAGACAAAAGTCTGCTCCTCAGGTTCTCAGGCTCTAAGAAGAGGGGGAGACCCAAGGGGGGGGGTACTGTTACGCCGAGCGCTCCGGGTCCCCGCTCCTCCCCGGAGCGCTCGCTTCACTCTCCCCGCGGCATCGCTCCGGTCACGTCCTCTGACCCGGGGCGCTGCGATTCCGCTGCCAGCCGGGATGCGATTCGCGATGCGGGTAGCGCCCGCTCGCGATGCGCACCCCGGCTCCCCTACCTGACTCGCTCTCCGTCTGTTCTGTCCCGGCGCGCGCGGCCCCGCTCCCTAGGGCGCGCGCGCGCCGGGTCTCTGCGATTTAAAGGGCCACTGCGCCGCTGATTGGCGCAGTGGTTCCAATTAGTGTGTTCACCTGTGCACTTCCCTATATCACCTCACTTCCCCTGCACTCCCTTGCCGGATCTTGTTGCCTTAGTGCCAGTGAAAGCGTTCCTTGTGTGTTCCTTGCCTGTGTTTCCAGACCTTCTGCCGTTGCCCCTGACTACGATCCTTGCTGCCTGCCCCGACCTTCTGCTACGTCCGACCTTGCTTTTGCCTACTCCCTTGTACCGCGCCTATCTTCAGCAGCCAGAGAGGTGAGCCGTTGCTAGTGGATACGACCTGGTCACTACTGCCGCAGCAAGACCATCCCGCTTTGCGGCGGGCTCTGGTGAAAACCAGTAGTGGCTTAGAACCGGTCCACTAGCACGGTCCACGCCAATCCCTCTCTGGCACAGAGGATCCACTACCTGCCAGCCGGCATCGTGACAGCCTGTGTGTAGAACCCCTATAAATTACCCCATTATAAAAACTGCACCCCGCAACATGATCAAAATGATATTTGGGAAGTTTATTAACCCTTTAAGTGTTTTACAGAAATTAAATTATTTTTGGCAAATATACCATTTTACTAAATTTTTTCTGCAACACATCGGGTGCTGACAGGGAAATACAACTCAATGGGCCTCGTTTACTAAGCTGAAACCGACCAGTTTTTGTCTGGTTATTATGTCTGAGACATGTCTGCGCCAGTGTGCGCCTGGACAATCCAACAAACCCGACATTGCACTGTGAAAAGCCGAAAATGGGGCGTGGTCTGTCGCAAAGGGGGGCGTGGTTGGACCGAAAAGGGGTGTAGTTTCACAAACCGACTGATTTACTATTGAATTCACAGAAAACCCTGTGCATAAATGGCTGAAAATATCGACCTATAAAAAGCTGGTCAGAAAATGTTCCCGACTTTTCCCAATAGTAAATAGAGAGGAATCATGCAAGTCTGAAACAACTTTTCCCACTAGTAAAAACCCGAAACTCTTAGTAAAGGAGGCCCAAAATGTATTCCCCTAATTCTGACATATTTAGAAATATCCCATATGTGGCCCTTGAGCACTACATGACTCACACACAGGCCTCAGACATGAAGGAGCACCTTGTGGATTTTGGGTCTTCCATCAAGTTGCAGGGGCCTTTGAGAGACAAAATGTTGTTTTCATGGGTACCATTTTGAGGTATATGTGACACTCTGATCACTTATTATTCCATATTTTATGAGGTAGTACAGATAAAAAAAATCGGTTCTGCCATTGTTTTATATTTAGTTTTTTTACTGTCATTTTTTATGCAGTATAAATTACATGGTATTTTTAGTCTGCATTCAGTACGATTATGGCAATACCTAATTTATGTAAGTGTTTTATGGTTTATCCAATTTACATCACAAAAATAATATTTTTTTTGTCAAAATTTTTATTAGAGTGTTACCATATTCTGAGAGCTGTAACTTTTTTCTTTTTTGTGGGTAAGTATCGGTTTTGAATAGCACTATGTTGGTGTATGTCTGACATTTTGATCACTTTTTATTACATTTTTAGCTAGAAAGAATTACCAAATATCAGTAATTTTGGCAAGATCATTATCACTTTTTTTTTTACGGTGTTCACCATGCAGTATCAATGACATGGTAATTTTATTCTGTAGGTCTGTACGATCATGGCGATATGTATTTATGTACTTTATTTGATGGTTTATTACTTTTACACTATAAAAACTATATATGTATTCTGAGAGCTGTATTTTTTTTATACTGTATTTTTTATTCCCTAAGAAATTTACATTTCAATGGTACCATTTTGGGGTACATGGGACATTTTGATCACTTTTTATTTTAGTTTTACAGAGGCAGCATTGATATAAAGCCATAAATTTGGCAAGGATTTTATTTAAAAAATTCACGACATTCATCATGCAGGTTGAATAATGTGATAATCTTATTGCTTTGGTTGTTATGGACACTGTGATACCAAATATGTGTATATCATTTTTGGGTGGGAGGGAAAGGGAGATTGTGTATGTTTATTTATGTATTATTTATTGTTTATTTTGTATTTATTATTTATTTACTGTATTTATTTACTTATTTTACTTTTTAATTTTTTTACTGTCCTACAAGGTGACTTGACACATATAATACATGTCACGATGCCGGCTGGCAGGAGGTGGATCCTCTGTGCCAGAGAGGGATTGGCGTGGACCGTGCTAGTGGACCGGTTCTAAGTCACTACTGGTGTTCACCAGAGCCCGCCGCAAAGCGGGATGGTCTTGCTGCGGCGGTAGTGACCAGGTCGTATCCACTAGCAACGGCTCAACCTCTCTGACTGCTGAAGATAGGCGCGGTACAAGGGAGTAGACAGAAGCAAGGTCGGACGTAGCAGAAGGTCGGGGCAGGCAGCAAGGATCGTAGTCAATAAGGTAATAGCAGGAGGTCAAGTACACAGTATGGACAAACACAGTAACGCTTTCACTAGGCTCAAAGGCAACAAGATCCGGCAGGGGAGTGCAGGGGCAGAGATCAGATATAGTCTGGGAGCAGGTGGAAGCCAATTAAGCTAATTGGGCCAGGCACCAATCATTGGTGCACTGGCCCTTTAAGTCTCAGGGAGCTGGCGCGCGCGCCCTAGAGAGCGGAGCCGCGCGCGCCAGCACATGACAGCAGGGGACGGGAATGAGTAAGTGACCTGGGATGCGATTCGCGAGCGGGCGCGTCCCGCTGTGCGAATCGCATCCCCGACGGCCATGACAGTGCAGCGCTCCCGGTCAGCGGGACCGACCGGGGCGCTGCGGAGAGAGAGACGCCGTAAGCGCTCCGGGGAGGAGCGGGGACCCGGAGCGCTAGGCGTAACAATACATTGCAATACCGATCTGTACTGCAATGCATTATCCCTATCAGTGTAACACTGACAGCTGTCAGTGTTTCACTGATATGCATTGCAGATCAGACTTTGCCTCATGCAGAGTCAGATCGGCTTCCGTAGCCAGGAAACCAGGGGCTGTTCGGACATCCCTCCCTCTGTCACTGGCGATCAGTGCTGCGGTCACATTGACCACAGCACTGAAGGGGTTAAATGGGTTATCCACCATAAGGTCATTTTAGTACCTACCTGCCAGGCAGTAATAGACATGCTTAGGAATGATCTGTGCTTGTCTTGAGGCTAAATGGCTATGTTGTGAGATTACCATAATACTGGGGCTAGCTTTTTGTGAACTGGTATTTCCTGTTTGAGTTTTGCATTTTTGACAAAAAATCCCATTTTCCTCCCTCCCACACATCAGCCACCCCACCCATTGAAACATAAATGAGCGGCATCCATTCAAAAGACCTATGGTTTTCAATCAGGGTGCCTACAGCTGTTGCATTAGTTTCAGATTGATCTCTCTCCCACCAAGCGATCACTACACCCATTGAACCAGACAGGCTCCCTGTTATCAGCTGACTATTGAGTCAAGTCTCGACTGCTTTGCAACCTGGAAAAAATCTGAGACAACAGTCATTTTGTATGCTCTTGAAAATAAATATTGGTGGGAAAATCACATAGGAATTGTGAGGAAACCGTCACACACAGGTACAGACACTATATTATGAACTACACTAACTTTACAGCCCCTGTAGCATAGTCAAATAAAAAAAATCCTGGAATACCCCTTTCACTGTCAGGATCAGAGTGCAGCTCCGCTCCTGACAGTTGCACCGGATGCCAGGCGATATGCGATTGCCAGCCCCCCACCGCCGATCACCAACCACACACCTGCGGTGCCGTGATCCTGAATGGACGTATATATACGTCCATTTGTGTTAAGTCACAGGGAAAATGGACATGCAGTATATATACATCCATTTGCGGAAAGGGGTTAATGATAATCAGGTTTTCATCGCTAAAACAGCATGCTGAGCTGTTCTACTTAGGAAAGAAAAAAACACAGATATCTATCCATAGGGATCAGGTCATGATTTAAACTCCTTAAAGGGCTACTCTGCTGCTATGACTTTATCAATACATTTGCCCATTGTGTAAAGTTGTTTAACTCTCTATTATGCTTGCTGTGTCAATATTGCATATTATTTCCGTTATACTTACTGTTCCTATGTGCAGGAAGTAGTGTAGTTTTTTGGTGCTTTGTGACTGCTGACAACGTTTGCGGCCATGTTATTGTCAGCCCGCCCTGCGTTGACTTCCGCATTTCCCTCCTCCCGTGTCCGTAGTCAAGCCGGCCCACTTCTTGAATATTCATTCTTTGAAATTGTGTGGGAATGATGTTTTTCACTTTCTTTGCCACCCCTTGTGTGAGCGTCCTAGCCTGGTCCAATCGTCCTTTGCGCCAGGCGCATGCGTCATGTATATTTTGAGAGTCGTCTTCGGCGCGTAGTGCACATGTCTGGTCATTTTGTGAATCGCGTTCTCAGCACTACGCTTACAGCGTAGTGCTAACGTCGGCTACGTCAGTAGCGTAGCCCTGAGCTGTAAGGACAACTGGGCATGTGCAGGGCTACGCTAGGAACGTAAGCCCTGAACTGGAAGAAGAACTGTGCATGCGCATGGCTACGCTACTAACGTATGCTACGTTAGCACTACGCTGGCAGCGTACGGATGCGCAGGCGCACATTTCTCTGCCGAACGATGGAACAAAATGGGCGTGGAAAGAAGAAATAAGGGGTGGAAGCTAGGACGCCTATGGGCAGGAATAAAAAAAAGGGGCATGCACATAGGCGTGAACAAAAAAAAGATGGGCGGAATAATAAGGAAAAATAGGTGGCACCTAAGCGCGTAATCAGGCCGCAAAGTATTAGGGTAATGGTAGTTTTCATGGACCGAACAACAGGAAATAAGCAACAACATGAGCCAGACAGAACGCCAACTCAGGGAACGACAACGCAAATGGATAAGACGCATACAGTACAGGTGTGTTATGTGAAGTCATCAAGTAAAAGGTAAAACATTGGTGAAATAAGCAATAGGCTGCGGAGTACCCCTTTAAAGGGATAAGTGTGTGGGGGAGGTATGGTGATTGGGTGGGGCAGGTAGGTCCCCAGAGAAGGTAATTTCCATTATTAGCTAGATTCCCCCAATAAGTAGGACCCCCCCCCCATTAGGTAGATTTCCCCAGTAGATAGGTAATTCCCCCATTAGGTAGATGCCTTGAGTTGGTAGATAACCCCCTTCTAAGTAGATATCCCTAGTAGGTTGGTAATCCTCCCTATTAGGTACAGGCACCAGCAGGTAGGTAACCTATGATGGTAAGACATGTGCGCTGGGGTTAATTATTTTCTTGAGGACTACTATTTTATGCTGTTATTATTAAATGCTAAGTTTTAGTGAGCTAATCTTACTCTTCTGTGAATTTTTGTCCATTGGCTCCGCATACATCTGTGTATCTGTGAATTTGCAATGAAATTTTAAGACATGATGTGGCAGCAGAATAGTGACTGCAGCTCTGGCAGTGACTGGAGGATAAGCTATCATGTAACAGCAGAATAGTGAGTGCAATTCTGGCGGTGACTGAGCTATAAGACATCATGTAACGGCAGAATAGAGTGCAGCCCTGAAGGTGACTGGAGATAAAGACATCATGTAACTGCACAATAGTGACTGCAGCTTTGGAGGTGACTGGAGCAGTGTTCCCCAGTTTGCCTTCAGCTGTTGCAAAACTACAACTTCCACCAAAGGACAACATTTATACTGCTGTGTGCATATAAACACCAGCAGGCATCTTCTTCAAAGTAATAATTTTTGAACATTACATTTAAAAATCATAATAAATTCACTAGTGCAGTTTGTTTTTGTTCAACCTTTTAGTTACCACCAGGTATATGTTTACCCATAGCCATACATGTTGATTTAACTTTAAAATTCATTTTGCCTGGAAAACAGCTCAAAAGTCTATATATTCACTCATGTGTGATCTAACAGTGTTATACAGGGCTTTTAGGGCTCTTAGACAGTATCATGCACATATTTTTGGGCTGTTGGTGAACTACAGTTTTGGACAGAACACGTTCGGTCAAACCTGCAAAACAAACTTTTGTAATGCAGCTTTGTGAATCCAGTAAATAGAAAGAATACTAGAGTACTCACCCGATGACAGCTTTTAAAGGCTTTATTCCTTACATCAAGTAATGGCAACAGCGGAGAGAATAGAGGATAGAGGACAGAGGGGGGATGTGGAGATGGGACAAATCATTTGGTGCTGCTCAGGCCCCTCGATGGGCCTCCCCTTTTGCAAAGTTCGCTCATCTCTATTTGTAAATAAAGAATTCTAAATGGTGAACCTCTCATTTGGTGCTACCCTCCAGGTAATGTACACTAGATCTCTATAATCTGTGCTCCTTACACTACATTTTTAAAGTGAACCTATCAGATCCCTATTTCACTACACACTGTACCTTATAGATATTCTGATGTTGTTTTCCTATGTTCCATTTGATTCACATTTTCTTAAACAACTTGGATCGGTGCTTGTGCTACGTGTTAATCACTGGTGTCCAGTCCATGATATAGACATAACGGCTCCAAGACACGCTCAGTGGCATCCTCCCTCCCACACTAATGGGCACCTTGAGTGCTGGACTTCTCTCACACTCAGGGTTTTAATCAAACAGACTTAGGAGGGAGTCGGGAGCAGAAAGCAAGACTAAAGGTCTCCACATCTACTTCCCTGTGACTAGATATCAGTCATTAGCCGTCGTAAGTACCGATCAATGAAGGTTTTTGAGAAAATGTGTTATCATGTGGACTCTAGGAGGAAAGAAAGCAGAACAGTGCTCTGTGCATCTATATAGTACTGAAGCCAGGTTGCCTATAAAGGGGTACTCCGGTGCTCCAGCATTCTGAACATTTTGTTCAGAACTCTCGAAGCCAGAAGCCGTGATCGACACACCCCCTCCCATAGACATGAATGGAGAGGGGGTGGTGTGACATCATGAGGGAGCATGGCCGTAACATCACAACCACTGCTGCAGGAACCCGGCGTTTGTTTAGAATGCCGAGTGCTGCAGAAGATCGTGGGGGCCCAAGCAGTGGGACTCTCATGATCAGACATCTTATCCCCTATCTGTTGAATAGGGAATAAGATGTCTAGCAGCAGAGTACCCCTTTAAAGTCTGTTATGATGCTGTGAGCATGAGATGTTTTTCAAAGGTTTGGATGCAGAGAAATAGCATTATTTCCTTGCATACCCTGTTATCCCCTGCTATCAACAATAAAATAAAATGGACTGCTGCACCATCATTAAGTGTCATAGGTGTAGAACACTGAGATCAGACTTTTCACACACGATGGGGCAATGTTCATCTATAGCAGTGTTTCTCAAGCACGGCCCTCAAGACCCCCAACAGGTCATGTTTACAGGATTTCCTTCAGGTGATATTAACTGTGGTGATGCCTGATTCACTGACCATAATTATATCACCTGTGAAGGTTAGGGAAATCCTGAAAACATGACCTGTTGGGGGACTTGAGGACTGCGTTGAGAAACATTGGTCTATAGCCTCTTATTGGAAAGATGTAATTTTTGTGTTATCCCGAGTTCTCAGTACCCCTGCCCATTTGAACCCTTAGCTCTGTATGTTTGAACTTTTAGATGAGGACTTATGCTCACATTATCAACACATTTTTCTCAAGGAGTCCTTTTTATTGCCCAAAAGGTTATTACTATATGATGGATGGACCCAAGGCCTCCCATTGCAATTATTTCCTTAGAAGTGTTTAAACAAAGGCGATGTGAAAGAAAGTTTAAAAGGGTATAAGGGGAAGTGGTGTTACTGCTCTCTTAATAAATACACCCCTAGCAGATTTAGTTGACTCAGTGATGCACTCTTGCCTGTTCTGTGAAGGTAGGGTGTTGGATAAAATTGACAAAATTATCTTGGTTGTTTTATACTTGTAACCATTGCTTACTCTTGTAGCATCTTACAACCTGCTTTTGTGCAGACATATTGTCTAATACACTTAGGTACTGTACCTATGGGAAAGGGTGGGGGTCTAACTCTGCTGCCTGTACCTTTGGGGCAGGAGGGTTAACTCTGCTGCCTATATCTAGAGGGAAGGGGAGGAGTTATCTCTGCTGTCTATACCTACAGGGAAGGGGGGTTAACTCTGCTGCCTATACCTACAGGCAAGGGGGGAGTTAACTCTGTTTCCTACACCTGCAGGGAAGGGGGGTTAACTCTGCTTCCTATACCTATGGGGAAGGGGGGCTACCTAACTTTATACCTGGATGCCTAACTACTTACCTGCATACCAGGCTATCTAACTACCCACATACCCAGCTACCTAACTATGTACATGCAAATTACCCCCTTACCTATTTCAAGGTTGACAAAGAGGTTTGTGAACGACAAAACATGATGCCATGTTTCTAAATACCATCTCTTGTTTCTGTTCTTTCCAATATAAAAAGAAATGTGGAATTTTGTGGAAATCTATACAACTCTGAGCGAAGGTAATACCCAGTGGACATCCTCTAACTTTCCTTTCTTTATCTATAAAATGTTATGACTTCCATAATCATTGTCCAAGTTTTAGTGAGACCATGGAAACAGCAGCCACTGTGATTCTTGGCCGTGTCAAGATAATATGTTTAACATCTTCCTCCCCAAGAAGGAAAAAGCTAAGAGCCTGCAACATCTTCATTATTTGTGCTTTTATTCCATTCGAAAAGCTCCTTGTACATGTTTTTTTTTTTTTCAGTCATCTCCAGACTGGACCAACACGACCATTAAGAAGACATTCTGCTAATCCGGTCTTTCCTAGATTGGACAAGAGCTTAAAAATGTAAGAGATCTTTAGCCATAGCTAGATATGTTTCTTTTCTCTCTGTGCCTGTTCGAGAACATGGGGTGATTCTACAATTTCATTGGACGTATAAGTATAATAAGTTTAACTTCTAATCTATTACAAACAAAATGTTCCAGGCCTGGCGATGATCTTTCCAATAAACACCTTGTGTGAGCCCAACAATATTGTAAGATTGTTTTAATCTGGTGAGTTTTCCAAGTTATGAAGTTCACTATCAGTGATGTCACCAAGTTACCGTATCAACATCAAAGTAATAAAACACATAATGTAAACTCAACAACCGAGCATGGAGTCTTCTTGTTTTTTGGGAAATTCCAGGAAAATGAAGTGTGGAACAGCTGCCTTCTTAGAGTGTCAGATGTTGACTTGTCATGTCTCCACTGTAAACCACACATCCTGCTCTCTTCAGATATACTGGGATAACATTCTGCCTCATCTCCTCAACGTACTCCTTATGGAATTCTGGTGATGATTTGTGATTGATGAATTAATGGCCAAATTATCCGCCGCAACGGGTGAGTGTTATTTCCAGAACTGGAAATGTGGTTAACGCGATCTATCCATGATAATGTTCTTCACATCTCTTTATTACATGAATACTTAGTAAATGAAGTCATAGCATATGGATGATACAGAACTCGGACTAGTATAGTTACATCACAGTCATGTTACGGGAACATGGAGAAGAAAATAAAGTATGTATCTTCACGCATATCCCAGGGATTACACTTGTTAGGCATCTGGATAGCTTCTTTTTCTAAATCCAGACCAGACAATGGTTCAAAACCTACAATATCATAAAATTCAAGATGGAATAATTGATATTTTATCTATCTAAGGCTTGATACATTTTACTTTTATATCAGCAGATGTTCTTAAGAGTTCTTGCCAATGACTGTAATATTTCACATCTGCCTGGTTTTCTTAGTCACAAAGACGAGTCCAAAGACAACTTCCATGTTTATCATCTGCAGCTCACTTTACAATGAAAATAATCTGGCTTTAATTTCTATGGCCCGAGAAGTAAAAAAAAAAAAAACTTCCTTTTATTCAACTTGAATGACAATAAGATTTGCCTTTACTCTGAATCCTTTGAATTGAAAATTAAATGCAGAGGTGTAACAAGGCAAGATAAATCCCTTCTGCTTAGGGTCCCCTTCCGCCGAGGTATCGTAAAAAGCCAGTTAATTATGGAAGCTACTTTGTATCAACGGACAATTTATTCATAACTAATTTATTCATAAGAATGGCAAGCATGACTGAATACGTGAAAGTATATAAATAAAACTACCGAATAATGACACACCATTTATAATAATATAGTCTATTCATTTAGAAATTCATTGGTAAAATAGCATTTGTAGTATGGAGCGGAGACGGAGATTAATGTGAAGGGACCGGGCCACCTGAAATCTGAAACTCTGCAGCTTGTGTATTTTATTCTCATTTAGTTAGTGCAAATTAAATGGCAGATAAAGATATTATACTCCCTTTATTAACCTTTTGTTTCCATGAGCAGCGGAGTATATAGAGGAGAAAGGACACTGTAGTAGAAAGGTGGTGCCAAGTTTTGTCACACAGGACTCTGTGTCCCTTTCATAACTCCTTGGTTGCTAACAATATAGGGGAGATTTATCATTGTTGTCTTTGTAAAGTGAGTTTTGAAGTTATTTTATGCTTTGGTTTTGCTAACATGCGACACATTTATCATACTATCAAGGGGGGTTTATATATTTGGGGAACAGAAGCAAGAGACAATAAATCCCTTCCGAACACCATTTTGTATGATTCCTCCTCTCCTCTGCGACTTTTTGGAACAAATAGTACTCTCCAAAGACATTTTTGTTAGCCAGGTCTGGCCTGCCTTTGATTTGCAATGTTTTGGAGGGGATTGCAACCTTTTTTTATGCCGATGTGCAACATTCGCACTAAATTCACAACAATTGCAAAGTGAAAACTGAAATTTGCTTAGGTAAGGCTGTTTGGTTCTTTATGCATACACACAAAAGTCACAAAAAAAAGTCCTTAGGCGCATGTGCGACATTTATGCGCCCGGAGTAATAAAAAAATATATATATTTCAGTACAGTAAGTGTAGGCATGCTATCATTTCTAATAATATTGTCATCACTGTTTTTTTCGCCATAGTGAATCCCGGTGTCCTAGCACCACTGCTGAAATTTCAGTATAATGGAGTACATCCCAACTAGATGTGGGCAAACCGATTCGGAATCAATTTTATTTGGTCTAAACTTTTTCTAGCGAATTGGACCTAAAACAAATTTCAGTAAATTCTCTCATCTCTTTTAAAAGCCAGAAAGGATAGATGAGACAGACTGAGGGTGAATGGTAGAATTAAAGGTTGGTAGACCGTTTATGCTTTCAAAAAATGTTACATTTATCAATAGATAAAATTCTGCCAAAATGGTAATGGCGGTGCTGAATGTACAGGTGGGATCACAAGGCCCTTGCGGTAACCTTACTCAGCAACCTTAATAGGTCAGAAAAATGAGTACAATAAAATATGCATCAAATATAGTGATAATAAAATATAGGGGGATAAGGCATGATAGTCAGGGGTTGGCACTGTAAAAAAGTTCAGACAAGCAATCCAAGATTACTGTAAAACTGTAAATTTTCCACACAATAGGTCTGTAATGCAATGGCGTTTTGCAAACAAATCCTTACTGTTCAAAATAGCTACTGTGTAGCACATGAGATTGCGGTTGATCTTTGTCCTGTCTCCTCCAGATGTATCGGTTCCTGTAGGAAAAAGGTATGTCGATCGCTACTGTGTAGCTACAAGTGATGCATGTCATGCAGTAAACAGGTTCAGACAGGTTCCTCTTGTATCCAATCCTGTCGGGAGAAATGTGGGGGGACTGTGTCCCTGCTCATCTGTTCAGATGTACCTTCTCAGTCACGTCCTTGTTGCTGGTCCTGATGCTAAGAGCCAACTAACAGTCTATCCCTGGGAAAGACCATCCCGTGTAGCGAGCGTCCGGTACACAGCACAGTTCGGTGATCAATGCGGCCAGCCGCGTGTAGAGAAGGCGCACACTTGGTGGAGCGTTGTGACAATGTGTGTCCAGTTGCGGAGCGGGCAGTAGAATTTGCAATTTATAGGGGGAAGGGACAGTCTAAGCGAAAATCAGAAAAGGAGTATGGAAAAAGGTAAGACATGGAGTGGGAACATGAAAAAGGAATGGGATAGGGAAAAATACAAACAGGAAAAGATGGGTTTATGTCTAGAGGTAGACTAGGACTTAAGGTTGCTCCATCCATCAAGAACCCAGCAAAGAAAGAAGCATTAGAGACATGGCTGGAACTGAAAGGGTTCTTCAGGTGTGGGTCATGCAATAACTGTAGAAGCAATAATTTTGAGAAGAAAATAACCAAACAACTATGAATGGGAGATCAGCAGATTGTTGTCATGTAACACCACAGCATTAATGTATGTGATTGAATGCCCATGTGGCAAACCCTATACAGGAAGAACGAAGAGACAACTCAAAGTTAGAATAGCTGAACACTTGTATGACATCAAAAAAGGAGTACTCAAGCACCCATTATCGGCACATTTTTCGACCCACCACAACAAATACCCCATGAAGAGGAATTGGAGGGGCGGGAACTACCTTGTACAGATGTCACGAGAGGCAAGGACATTTCTTGACTTTGAAAGTTTGGTGGCCCAGTACGGGATGGTGTCTCCCCATACCTACCTGCCCTGTGAGGCAGTTTCCCCAGCAGTTGTCCACCCCATGTAAATAGGTTATGTATTATATTGTGTATTTTACCTTTAATAAATGCACCATGTGATTGTTACCCAGGAGGTACTAGTGACCAGCTGACCCCAAAGGTGACCTATGGGCTCCCTGCTAGACTTCCCCATATAAGTACTGGGAGGAGCTATCCTCTTTCTCTTTTGTTCCAAGTCTTTCCTGAGGTCAGATGTCCAGAGCAGTGGAGGCCTCAAGTCAAGTTCTGCAGCCTCATGTCAAGTTCTACAGCCACAAGTCCAGTCCTGCAGCTCAAGTCAAGTGCAAGTAAGCTGAAGCCACTGCCCTGTCAGTCAAGTCAAGTCTTCTGTCTATCCAGCGTGGCCTGCACTAAATTCTCCTGTCTACTACAGGTCCCAGCAAACCCGTGAGGTCTCTGTGGCACTGGTCCCGTCCTTGGGCCCTGGCTGTACTGCATAGACTGTAACAACTGTCTACCCTCAGTAAAGTCTGTAACTTGATGTTGGTGTCTTCATTGCCCCCCATGCCTAGCCCTGCCCCTAGGGTAACAATATCTATCATGTCCCGCCGCCATACCACCAAAGTATTGAACCAAAGGGCTTGAATGCTGGGTACAAACTCTTTGGATTTCTGTGAACTGGAAACTAGGTTGTGAAGACGCCCATACACACGAGAAATAACCACTATTTGTAGTATCCCACTAACCGTATTACACTTCCATACCACTTCTATTTCTTCTCATGTTCATTTATATTAATTTTTATTTCATTTTCATTATTGTTACTTATATTTAATTTCCTTTATTGTTTATTAACCTTTATTACTAGTCACTACATCACTAGTGTTGAGCGCAAATGCTAATTTTTTGTGCGAATGTCGGCACTTTGCAATTTCACGAATATTTAGAATATAGTGATACACAGTATATTCGTAATGACGAATATTCATTAGGTTTTTTTCGAATATGCAAATATTAGCAAATATTAGCTAATATCGGCACTTCCAGTCAGAGGACACCTCCCTTCTTTTAGGTGAAAGATATAATCGTTCATGTGCACTATGCAAATTTCATTACGAATTTTTGCATGAAAAAAAAAAGAGAACGATCATAACGAATTTGCGAATTTTGCAAACAATGGACGAATATTTGTCCATATATTTGCTAAATATTGCGAATTCAAATATGGCCCCTGCCGCTCATCACTACTCATCACACAGTTATTTATAAGTATTATAAGTAGTACTCATTCTTTTAGTCTATTTATTTATTTATTTATTCATTTTACTCAATATTCAATATTGAGAGTTCTGTCTGCACACAGTATATGCAGTACTTGTTCTTTCCAGAAGCAACACTACCACCAAAGTCTATCAACCATAACCTGTACACTTACGCTACTTCACACATATTATCCCACACTATACCATTTATGAACAAAACACACATTGCTGCATATCACACCACTTATGAACATAATATACACTGCTGCACATTGTTTGACTTTGTATCACTACCTCTAGGATTCTGAATAGACATAAACCCATCTTTTCCTGTTTGTATTTTTCCCTTGCCCATTCCTTTTTCTTGTTCGCACTCCATGTCTTACCTTTTTCCATACTCCTTTTTTTATTTTCACATAGACCGTCGCTTCCCCCTATAAAAGCAGGATAATTCCCATTATTTCTCAGCTACTGAAGAAATGAGAGTTCTCCTGAAATGCGTCTAGCTGTTTGACATTACCCCCAGGGATTGGCACCAGACTGGGACACAGAGAAAAGATTGCAAATTCTACTGCCCGCTCCGCAACTGGACCCACGCCATCACAATGCTACACCAAGTGTGCGCCTTCTCTACATGCGGCCGATGTAGTGAAGAATTGTGTGTCTTGAAGCGTTCTGTATCCCGAACAGTTGATGAAAGTGCTGAGTCACTGTGCTGAATGCTGAAACACTGTGATTGGTTGATGAGGGTGTGTGTGCAGTCTCCTCTGCTCATTGCACTGCTCACTTCTTTGCAGCCTTACTGCCTGGACACAGATTTCTTCAAACCCTACACTCTTATGTATTCAGACAAAACTAGATCAGTAACACATGGACAGATAAGGTACAAAATCACAAATGCTAAGACAAAGTCAGCACAAGGATGTAGGTAGAAAATAGACCTCACTCACTATACTTGCATTCCATTTATTTAATCTTTGAAGTCTTAGGATACAGGTATGGCCAATGGGCCATTCACATTATGGCGCGCTTAATCATGACCTATGACCTCTTCACTTCCCCCACCCCTTAAATAACACCCATTATAATAGTAAATAACACACACATGATTATCAAATACAATTTAAAAAACAATACAAAAATTGGCCATACCTGGTATCCTAAGACCTGAAAGATGAAATAAATGGAATGCAAGTATCATGAGTGCCATCTATTTTCTACCTACATCATTATCAAGCTGCTTACTGTTGACAGAGCACCACGGGAGCACCAGTGAGTTATTTACGTACTCCGGTATAAGCTGAGCGGTAACCAAGTGCTAGCAATGTCAACGTTTTCTATCCTGATGAAATAAAGTCAGGACAAAGTCAGGACAGTGATAACACTGAGCGATAACCAAGTGCTAGCAATGTCAACGTTTTCTATCCTGTTGAAATAAAGTCAGGACAAGCTGTGGGTCAGACCTAGAGAGTAGTTGGTACAAAAATTTTAAGGTAAATGCAAAAAACCTGCCAAAGGCAGAGCCAAATATCAGAAAAAAGGCAGAATGTCAGGTCACAGGAGATCAGGATTAGTTGGGCACAGGGAATAGGAATGCTGGTGAAGGGATGAATCCACAATCACTGGCATCTGACTGCAACAGCTGCCCAGCTTAAATATCTCACCCTTAGGAGTTGTGAGCACCGTTTTCACAGTTGATTAGCTGATTGTCCCAATGCCTCCTGATTAGTGAGCAGGGCTGTCAGTATTATGACATGCAACTGAGCAGAGCTTTCCATCACACTCCAACATCAGGTAAAAAAAATACTGTAGAAGCATATAACATTGCTTACCAGTCTGCCCAAATTCTGAATGCACCTAAATCAATTTGGTTTGGGGGTTTTGCTCCTGTACTTCTTGGTTGAGCAGTTGCTCTGTACTACACTGCCCAGAATGCATTGCATTCCCTCAGCTCTTCATCACAGTCCTTTCATCCTGTCCACTCCCCTCCCACAGCACTCCATCCAGCCCCCCCCCCCCCCCCCCCCCGGGCTGAAGCAGAACATCTAATTTCACCGTAGACTATTGAAGAATCAGTGAGGCTGCAGTACCTGCTATCCATTCGCTATCCATTCGCTATATATATATATATATATATATATATATATGTGTATATATATATATATATATATATATATATATATATATATAGTCGTGTCCATAAATGTTGGCACCCCTTGAAATTTTTCAAGAAAATGAAGTATTTCTCACAGAAAAGGATTGCAGTTACCCACATTTTGCTATACACATGTTTATTCCCTTTGTGTGTATTGAAACTAAACAAAAAAAAAGGGAGGAAAAAAAGCATATTGGACATAATGTCACACCAAACTCCAAACATTGACTGGACAAAATTACAGTATTGGCACCCTTAACTTAATATTTGGTTGCACACCCTTGATAACTATCAATAAGCTTCTTACACCTCTCACCCGGAATGTTGGACCACTCTCCCTTTGCAACCTGCTCCAGGTCTCTCTTATTGGAAGGGTGCCTTGCCCAACAGCAATTTTAAGATCTCTCCACAGGTGTTCAATGATATTTAGATTTGGACTCATTACTGGCCACTTCAGAACTCTCCAGCGCTTTGTTGCCATTCATTACTGGGTGCTTTTTTACGTATCTTTGGGGTTATTGTCCTGCTGGAAGAGCCAAGATCTTGGACGCAAACCCATCTTTCTGACACTGTTCTGTACAGTGCGACCCAAAATCTGTTGCCAATACTCAGATTTCATGATGCCTTGCACACATTCAAGGCACCCAATGCCAGATGCAGCAAAACAACCCCAAAACATCATTGAGCCTCCACCATATTTCACTGTATGTACTGTGTTCTTTTCTTTGTAGGCCTCATTCCGTTTTCGATAAACAGTAGAATGATGTGCTTTACCAAAAAGGATTTTGGCTTACTCAAGTTCATTTTGGCAAAATGTAGTCTTGCTATTTTATGTCTCTGTGGCAGCAGTGGGGTCCTCCTGTGTCTCCTGCCATAGTGTTTCATTTCATTTAAATATCGACTGATAGTTTGTGCTGACACTGATGCTTCCTGAGGCTGCAGGACAGCTTGAATATCTTTGGAACTTGTTTGGGGCTGCTTATCCACCATCGGGACTTTCCTGGATTTACACCTTTCATAATTTTTTCTCTTCTGTCCACGCCCAGGGAGATTAGCTACAGTGCAATGGGTTGCAAACTTCTTGATAATGTTGCACACTGTGGACAAAGGCAAATCTAGATCTTTGGAGATGGACTTGTAACCTTGAGATTGTTGATATTTTTCCACAATTTTGGTTCTCAGGTCCTCAGACAGTTCTCTTCTCCTTTTTCTGTTGTCCATGCTTAGTGTGGCAGACACACAGACACACAATGCAAAGACTAAGTTAACTTCTCTTCTTTTTATCTGCTTTCAGGTGTGATTTTTATATTGCCTACACCTGTTACTTGCCTCAGGTGAGTTTAAAGGAGCATCACATGCTTGAAACAAACTTATTTATCCCCAATTTTGAAAGGATGCCAACAATTTTTGGAGTATTTTTGGAGTTGGCATTAAGTCCAATGTGCTTTTTTCCCCCTAAATTTTTTAGCTTAGTTCCAATACACACAAAGGAAATAAACATGTGTATATCAAAAATTGTGTTACAGCAATCCTTTTATGTGAGAAATACTTCATTTTCTTGAGAAATTTCAGGGGTGCCAACATTAAGGCCATGATTATTTATATATATATATATATATATATATATATATATATATATATTTATTTCGGATACTAGAATACCCCTTTAAACACCTAATATAATGCAGGTTCTCGAGGTATGTGCACCAGTCTTCTGAAAGTGTCTAACCTTTTCCCGCAAATGGTATCTGCCAGTGAGGACAGTGAGGCATTAGAAGAAGGAAGGGGGGGGGGGGGGGTTAGGGACAGCGATGCATCTCAGAGGAGGGGGGCAGGAGGGACTGTGAGGTACCTCACAGGAGAGGTAGCAGGAGGGACAGTGAGGTATACTGTATGACAGGAATAGGGCAGGAGGGACATCTAGGTAAACGACAGGAGGAAGAGGAAACAGTAATACTGGATATATCTCAATGCAGAGTATGTTCTCTGCATCTAAAAGCATGGAGAGGGTCGGCACTCGAATGTGTTGTGGTGCACGTGGATTGTAGCAGAACAAATGAAGGAAAAAATCACGGCACACACAATATTCTTCTGCCAAGCGATTTGTGTTTTATTAACACGGTGCAAAATACAAAGGACGCGTTTCGTCCAAAGCCTTATTCAGACTGACATCTGATGTCAGTCTGAATAAGGCTTTGTCCGAAAAGCGTCCTTTGTATTTTGCACCGTGTTAATAAAACACACGTCACTTGGCAGAAGAATGCTGTGAGTGCCAGGATTTTTTCCTTCATTTGTTCTCTGCATCCGCGTCGTGCTCCCCATTTTGCTTCTGCTTCTCCTGCACTTGGCTGCACATCTCTTCCATTGGCTTGCAGCTAGTAATGTCATCATAAGCTGTCATCCAATGGAAGAGAAAGGCAGTACTAGAGTCAGGCAGAGGAGGAGGAGACAGCTGTCTCCTTTGCTCACTGAACACGAGTGCCAGTCCCCTCCCCCGCAGCATTCATCAGCTGCTGGGTCAGGATTGGTGTAAGTTAAAGCAGGAGCGGCTGTCTCCTGTGTTCTCTGCCCCGTGATGCACAGTGCAATTCATGAGGGGCGGAGGGCGGGACTCAGGAGGTAGCAGCTTCTGGAAAAGGCCCTTGGGTAATGGCCGAGTGCCAAACCTGTCAGTCTGCCCCTGCAGCATACTGAGCATTGTCATTGTTGACCTTAGTAATGAGAGGTGTAATGAGTCCCCACCAATGACACAATCCACCCGGGAAACAAAGCCCTTAGGTAGAGTAGAAATGAGTAATAAAAAGTATTTAGAGAAATATATGTGATCTGCATCCTATGTTACCAACCATCTGTATAGATATTCATTTGTGTGAATCATGATTTATTAAACATCTAGATGCTATTCATTGATGGCGGTTAGTATCTGACAAAACAACACAGAAAATCCTAGATGAAAAATAAACAGGCCAAACTCCTAAAATAAATTATGCATTAATACAATCATAAAGAAGTGAATTCATTCTATGTAATTGCCTTTGAAGTGCCTGTGAATAAGGCTAGGCGACATTTTCCACATCTGGATGGCTTATTTTATTGTCTGTTCCTGGACTAAGGTTAGATAGGTGGTCTGCGATCAAAAGAAGGCATAGTTATTTATTGCCTACTGGCTCTATTCTTTAAATGCTTAACTGAAAACACCAATAACCAAATGCACAAATACTTCACTTCATAATTCAATATTATTAAGGCCACATTTTAGTCAGCTGTGCTTTTGAATCCCATAAAAACAACTGTATGCGGTCAGAATTGGACCTAACATAGTCATTGCTAGAGTACATTTGGTCCATTGAAATGAATTGGACAGGTACACTGCAGCATACATCAGCATACCATTCTGCTGGCATACTTATGTATTTCCCGAATATAGGCTACAGATCAGATGTAAACATAGCCTAAGATATTTTAAAGGCATAGTAAAAAAATGAAATAAAAAAATGCCTCAAAAAATGCCCCAAACGCTCCATAAACATACCCAATAAAGGTATGTTTACACATCATGGGGGAATTTATGATTGTATATAGAGCTGTTTTATGTCTGTATTTTTGCGCAAGTGTTTTTTTTGCATCTTTTTTTGCTCAAATTTTGATAGAATTCTTCATCGCCTTGTCTACGGTTAAGTTTACGATAGAACATTTTCTACTGTAGAATCAAATTTACTAACTGCGGGCTTCTTTTTTTGCACAAAGAAAATCCGCAAACTGCATTTTCTTTTGCAAATATACACCACCTCGGAGGACACATACCAAAGTGTCTATTTTGGCACAGTAAGGACTGCTACTCCTATCATGGACAGACTCTGCCCATGATGGGAGTTGTAGTCCAGGGGCTGAGGTGCAGATTGCAGCAGGTCATTATCCAGAGACCTGCTGCGATCCACATATATTAACTGTAAAAGCTGGAGGTACATGCGGCTGTACTGCGCTGCCGCCGGCTCCTGTATACAATGTCATAATTCATAATCCCCACCGCCGGAACATGGGAGCTCTGATTGGTGAAAAGCTATTAACCAATCAGAGCTCCCGTCTCCCGGCGGAGATTATGAATTATAAGAACTGTATATAGGAGTCCGCGGGCAGCGCAGTGTAGACGCATATACCGCCGGCTTGTATAGTTAATAAATACATAACGCAGCGGATCTCCAGAGAATGATCTGCTGCAATCTGCCCCTCTGCCCTTGGACTACTACTCCCATTTCAATAAAAAGGTTAACGCGGGCTATGGGGAGTGTTGTTTTTAAATAAAAATCTTTTTTCAATGTGTCGTGTTTTTTATAATAGAATTTTCAGGGTTAGTAGTGGAAGCTGTCATATAGACGGAATCCATTACTTAGCCGGGGCTTAGCGTTAGCCCCAAAATCAGTTAGCACTAACCTCTAATTATTACCACGGTACCCACCCCCACAGGGTTCCGGGAAGAGTTGGTACCAACAGTCAAAAATGGCGCTCCTGGGCTTAGGCGGTAACAGGCTGGCATTATTGAGGCTGGGGAGGGCCAGTAACAATGGTCCTTGCCCACCCTGGTAATGTCAGGCTGTTGCTGCTTGGTTGGTATCTGGCTGATACTGAAAAAAGCGCAATTTTTTACGCTCCGGGCCTGTTGGTACCAGCTCTTCCTGGTACGCCTGTGGCGGTGGGAAGCGGGGTAATAATTTGGGGTTAGCGCTAGCTGATTTGGGGGCTAACGCTAAGCCCCGGCCTAGTAATAGATTCTGTCTACAGGACACCTTCCACTACTAAGCCTGAAAATTCAATTATAAAAAAACACAACACATTGAAAAAAAATTTTTATTTAAAAAAACACTCTTTTATTGACATTTAAAAAAACGCTGTTCATCATCACAATCCACCAAATCTGACATAGTCCTCCGCATTCACGTATCTAAATTTCAAAGAAAAAAAACAACAAAAAGTTTAGTACATTTTTTTGTTTCCACACACCAGCAAAAACGCAAGAAAAAAAATGCAAGAAAAACTGACAAAACGCAGGAAAAAGCTGGGACAGTTTTTTCTGATGGACAAAAAAGTCTCAAAGCAGTAGAACAAAATCCCTACGTCCACTTTTCCTGTGAGGTAGAGAAGGAGTGTACGGTAGAGTGAGGGGGGGGGGGGGGGGCTTTTCTATATTTGCACAAGATTTATCAAAGGAGTGTAAAGGGGTAGATCTGTGTCTACAATAGACACCTAATGATTAATCTCCCCCCATATGTATAATCCTACATGTATCTCAGAATCTGATGCTAAGCTTTGGGTTTCTTCTGTAGGTTCAATAAAGTAGGGATTCCCAACCTGGGGTACTAATACCCCCAGTGGTACTTACTGGGGGGGGGGGGGTACACAAAAATGTTTTATAATGGCGGCCAGAACCATTGATCTAAAGTGGCCGAGCCCATGCTGCAAGAGAAATGATCGGTGGCTGCTGGCACTAGCTGACTTTACTGCCCCAAAGAGCAGAGTTGGAGGGAGGCAGAGGAGTGCATGGGCGTTGGGCTGCTGTGGATGGTAAATCATTTGTCAGGTTCAGTGCTCCACTGCTCCTCTGTGGGACATAGCAGTAGACTCCCGGGCTGGAGGATAAGTAGAGCACTGAATAGGGCAGTATGAAGGCCTACATTTACATGGGGGAAGTGTAGGTGTTTACAACTATAAGGGAGCACAGAAGAGGCATACAAGTATATGGGGGCACAGAAGAGGCACATAACTATATTGGGGAAGAGTGGGGTGCCTTTAACTAAATGGGGGCTGTTAGGGTGCCTACAACTATATGGGTTGAAACTTCACACAAAGAAAGATTGAGAACTACTGCACTGTATGGAATGTGGATTTTCTTTGCATTTAACACAGATTTTGCTGAGAAATTCGCAACAAATCTAACCTGTGTTAACAAGGCTTAAAACTTGCATCACTCCAGTGTTTTGGGGCAAATGCTGTTTTCTTCTTTTTTTTTAAGCAATACACTTTGGCCATATGATAGCGTGTAGTCTATTGGGAACTATAAGTGCACTACAAATGTTTTTCTTTCTGTGGCATTTTTGAGTCATTAGTGTGTTTTTTTCCAAATGCAGCATGCACTAGGGTTGACATTTTTTGCAGGCAGCTTTTTATCATAGACTTCCATATTTGTTTAAGAAAAATTCCACAAACTGCCCACTGTCCAACAGATGGACATCCATAGAAGTCTATGGGATTGTCTCCTGCAGCAAGACAGGGAGAGAAGTGCTCAGCTAGGCACTTTGCTCCGCTGGCTCTAGCAATCACTGGGCATCTGAACTTTTAGACCTGACCAATCAAAACTTTTGACATGTTTCTGGTACATGCCAAAAGATTTTTTTTTTTTTAAGAGACGGGTACACTGATGCATAGGAGCAATAGGAAAATGGTTGCACAGCTAGACATATCTTACAAAGATAGCTTTCTGCTAGATTCAGATTTACACTAGCATTGTATGCCTCATGCATTGCCTTTGGAATATCTGCATACCTGTTATAGAAAGAGGAAGACAAGAAAGAGAGCAAGACAAAGTTAAAAAGTGAAGACGGAATGAAGGATAAGAACTATTGAAACATAAATTTATATCATTAGTGAAGGAAATTTCAAGGGCATGAGGAGAGATTGTTCTCCTACTCTGTATCTCTACTCAGATATAGACTCATTAAGTATAAGAAACAGTTGCTTTACTATATAATGAGATGTCAGTGGGAG
Source organism: Hyla sarda (assembly GCF_029499605.1). Lineage (NCBI taxonomy): Eukaryota > Metazoa > Chordata > Amphibia > Anura > Hylidae > Hyla > Hyla sarda. The sequence goes on along the minus strand of NC_079197.1, from coordinate 37,946,083 downwards.
ATTATCAGAGCTCCATCACAGGGTCCATCACATCTGAGGAGATGTCACATGTGAGACAAAGCTGCTAATGAAAGAAATGTCTGACAGCTCTATAGACGACGCTTTTTTTTTTTTTTTTTTAAGCTCCACTGTGTCTTTGAGACATGATATACAGTCTACTAGACATTTACTTTTACATTTATTTTCTTTAAGAGAAATATAAAGACATTTTGTTCTGATTAAACTTTTTTATTGCAATATTTATAGAAGAGATAGTATTTATATAAATATTTAATGCACTTAATGTTCTTTCTCTCTTCTTTGTCTTTCTTGTTATTCCATATATATGGTAATCGGTGACTATTGTTGATGTGGAAAAAAGAAAATAAACAGTTATCAGCAAATGTAGGTCAGTATTCCATGAAGGTTTCAAAAGTTGCATTAGAATGGGCCCTTATAGTTCTAGTCCCACAATATACTCTTGAATGGAAAGGGATCTCTCAGTTGGACCTCCCATATTTTTGAACAGATAACAATAAAAAAAACTACCTTTCCCAGACCTCCCACATCTGTACATTGTATAGACAATCAATTGACTTCAATGGGCTCCATGTCATGCTATAGATCTCCAAAGAGGATGCTGAGGGGAATTTAACACTAAATGCAAGATTATCCCAAAGATGAAAGCTGATTGCAAGGGCACCCGCAGAGGGAAATCCCATGATCAACATATATTTGGGGGGTCCCTTAAATGATAATCATGAAGATGGAAGCCCCTGTGGACTGGTTAGTTGCAGGGGAGTGCATTAAAGTCCTGGGTGCAAATGGACTGGGTATGGATAGTGGGGCTTACCAAAGGACGGAGGTTAGGACGGAGAAGAAATCATTTTTCTGTTCACAGTGAAAGTGTGACCACAATGCTATGAGCCTCAATGTGAACTGAGGCAAGTGAGGTGATCTGTTGATATTTACCTAAAACCGTCAAGGTATTATATTTTGTTGTTATTACATGTAAGAGTGAAGATTAAATAGTGACTTTGTGATTATAAGTACCTTCAGCTATCCAAGGCATAACAATATGGAATGGTTGAGATTATGCAAGTAAGTAACTCATAGGTGAGGATTAGGGAGGGGGATGAATCCCAGAGGACTCACAGCAACACTGCAGAACTGGCAAAAGCCACCCATCAGGTTGGCCAAAAAATGATTCTTGGTCCCCCGGGTCTAGTGAAGAACTGTTCAGGAAGAGAATCATAAGGTCGATTTTAGCTACAGTATGTTCAAGTACTCAGTGACATACACCATACATGGTATTTGGCAACAGAGGCAGCATGTAAGGAGAGATCAGTAAAATGACAGTACACTGTAATATATTGGTTATGAGTCTTTCCATAACAGAATAAAAGGGTGAAAATAAAAAATGACTGCATTCTTAAAGGGGTAGTCTAGTGCTGAAAAATATATCCACCATCCTAAGAATAGGGGATAAGTTTCAGATTGCGGGGGGGGGGGGGGGTCCGACTGCTGGGGCCCCCCACGATCTCCTGTATGGGGCCCCGGCTCACTGGCCAGATAGTAGGTGTTGACCACCGGCTCTGCCATAGAGTTGTATTGAGGGAGCGTGTGAGCCGCAGCTTCGTGTGGTGCTCAACACGCACCCTTCCTGCGGGCTGCCGGGGCCCCATATAGGAGATTGCGCGGGGCCCCAGCAGTATCCTTAGGATAGGGGATAAGTTTTTTCGCACTGGATATCTCCTTTAACCCCTTAATGACGCAGGGTATTTTCCGTTTTTGCATTTTCATTTTTTCTCATCATCTTCTAAAAATCATAACGCTTTAAATTTTGCACCTAAAAATCCACATTATGGCTTATTTTTTGCGCCACCAATTCTACTTGGCTGTGACATTAGTCATTTTACCCAAAAATCCACGGCAAAACGGGAAAAAAAATTATTGTGCGACAAAATTTAAGAAAAAATGCAATTTTGTAACTTTTGGGGTCTTCCGTTTCTACGCAGTGCATTGTTCGGTAAAAATGACACCTTCTCTTTATTCTGTAGGCCCATACGGTTGAAATGATACCCTACTTATATAGGTTTGATTTTGTCGTACTTCTGGAAAAAATCATAACTACATGCAGAAAAATGTATATGCTTAAAAATGTCCTATTCTGACCCCTATAACTTTTTTATTTTTCCGCATACAGGGTGGTATGAGGGCTCATTTTTTTGCGCCGTAATCTGAAGTTTTAATCAGTATCATTTTTGTTTTCATAGGACTTTTTGATTGCTTTTTATTCCCTTTTTTATGGTATAAAAAGTGACCAAAAATACGCTATTTTGGACTTTGGAATTTTTTTGCGCGTACGCCATTGACCGTGCAGTTTAATTAACGATATATTTTTATAGTTTGGACATTTACGAACGCAGCGATACCACATATGTTTATTTTTATTTACACTGTTTTATTTTTTTTATTGGTTAAATGATCTTTATTAACACTTTATTTTTTTTTTGCAGTGCTATAGCTCCCATAGGGAGTTATAACACTGCACACACTAATCTTATACTCTGATCACTGCCTGGCACGGAGCAGTCATTCGGCGATCGAACAGCGAGGAGGCAGGTAGGGATCCTCCAGCTGTCATGCAAGTTGTTCGGGACACCGCAATTTCATCGCGGCGGTCCCGAACAGCTCCACTGAGTTAACCGGCAACTTTCACTTTAGACGCGGCGATCAACTTTGATCGCCGTGTCTGAAGGGTTAATACCGGGCATCACCGCGATCGGTGATGTCCGGTATTAGCCACGGGTCTCGGCCGTTGATGGCCACAGGAACCGACGCGATATGACGCTGGGTCAGCGTGTGACCCCGCATTCTATTGCGGGTGCCCGCTCATGACGTATGCATACGTCATATAGCAGGAAGGGGTTAAGATGTTTTAAGTATGCTGCGTACATAAAGCTTAGTGTACCATCCAATATGATGGCCGCCACTAGACATACAGTGCCCTAAATGTCTAAAAATGTGAAAAAACCATCCCCCAATAAAAACGTAAATTGTCCCATTTTCCCTATTTCACCCCCAAAAAGTGTTAAAAAAATATTTTATATAAATATTTGGTATCGCCGCGTGCATAAATATCTGAACTATTAAAACAAAATGTTCATGATACTGTACGGTGAACGGCGTGAACGTAAAAAAAAAAAACATTAAAAAAATGTATTAAAAGTTTTATATAAGCAAATATGGTATCAATGAAAAGTACAGATCACGGTGCAAAAAATGAGCCCTCATACCGCCATTTATACAGAAAAATTAAAAAGTTATAGGTCTTCGAAATAGGTAGATCTTAAACGTACTAATTTGGTTAAAAAGTTTGTGATTTTTTTTAAGTGCAACAGTTATAGAATCATGAGTATAATTTTAATTGTATTGACCCAAAGAATAAAGAACACATGTCATTTTTACCGTAAATTGTACGGCGTGAAAACGAAACCTTCCAAAATTAGCAAAATTGCGGTTTTCTTTTTAATTTCCCCACACAAATAGTATTTTTTTTTTGATTGCGCCATACATTTTATGGTAAAGTGAGGGATGGCATTACAACGGACAACTGGTCACACAAAAAACAAGCCCTCATACTAGTCTGTGGATAAAAATAGAAAAGAGTTATGATTTTTTGAAGGCGAGGAGGAAAAAACGAAAACGTAAAAATAAAATTGTCTGCGTCCTGGTCTGGTTACTTTTGTTGACTATATGGCATCTTCTTTGTAAGTTTAGTTTTTTTGCAATATACATGTGTTTTTCTTACCTGTTTGTTGGGCAGGAAGTTCTCTAGTTCAGAGGGTTTTCTGTTGTGGACAAGATGTCACAGCTTTTTTTTTTTTTTTTTTTTTTCCTCTCTCTGTCTGCATGAGAAAAATAAGCCACACCCTCTCATCTCATCCAGCTGAGTACACAGCTCCTCCCCTCCCCTCCCCCCTGCTCTGTATTCTAAGGACGCAGGTCTGCACAGGAGAAGGACCTCACAGAGAAGATAAGTGTTATCTGAAGGGGAGGATGAGAAGGTGCACGGGCTGGGGATGTATGGACTGTAGGGGAATAAATCTCATACTGGGAATGATCTCTATGGGGGAGATTTATCAAAACCTGTGCAGAGGAAAACATGCCCACAGCAACCAATCAGATTGCTTCTTTCATTTTTCACAGGCCTTCATAAAAATGAAAGAAGCAAACTGATTGGTTGCTATGGGCAACTGGGCAAATTTTCCTCTGCACAGGTTTTGATAAATCTCCCCATATATATGAAGGGGGAGGGGGGGACTCCTGAATGACACACACATGCTGGGAGTTGTAGTCCCTGTTGTGTGTGTGTGTGTGTGTGTATGCTAGTGTTTACAAACCAGTGTGCCTCCAGCTGTTGCAAAACTACAACTCCCAGCATGCCCTGACAGACTTTGGGCATGCTAGGAGTTGTAGATTTGAAACAGCTGGAGGCACACTGGTTGGGAAACACTGTTCTAGCCTATTCAGCATACACATGATGTTTCACCAGTGTTTCCCAACCAGTGTGCCTCCAGCTGTTGCAAAACTACAACTCCTAGCATGCCCAAAGGCTGTCAGGGCATGCTGGGAGTTGTAGTTTTGCAACACCTGGAGGCACCCTGGTTGGGAAACACTGGTGTATGCCCTACAGAGGTGTGGTGAACTACAACTCACAGGAGACTACAGAGGCAGCATGCTGGTGAAGACTCCTGAATGACACATGCTGGGAGTTGTAGTCCCTTTTGTGTGTATGACAGTGTATCCCAGCCAGGGCTGATTATATTAGTGTGCTGTGTATAAGGGGGCTGACCCGGGAAAATAGTAGGGTGGGTAAAGGGCGGAACAAAAAAAAAAAAGGAGCCGCCCCAAACCAGCAAGGCATGTGGTATGCTGGGATTTGTAGTTTTCAGCACAGCAAGAAGCAGGAAATAGAAGCCAAGATAGGAAAACAAAGTGGGGGATAAAAAGACAACAAAGAGCGGAAATAGAGTCGTCGAAACAACAAGAATAGAAATGAAACAAAACAAATAGGGTAAGTCAAAAACGGAAAAACACGTTGACCACCGGTGTACCCCTTCAAGGCCCAAATGGGCTGCATCCTTAACGGGTTAAGGAGAGATGGAGCAATTTCTCTTTTGTTTTGAGGAATATTTCTTGGTTTGCCATGTGTGTCAGTACAATTACCACTACAGCAATGTTTATGTTTTTGCTTGACTTTTAGTTTTTTAGTCCACTGTTTGCTTCTAAAATACATAGCAATGTAAATGTATTAAAATGTAATATACCTGTCAGTGCAACTCTGGCACACAGTTAACAAATAACTGTGAGCACAGCTCACGCTTTAACCCCTTGTTGGGTTAGCGTTATGTGCAAGCCTATTACGGAGTTAGGGCTACTGTAATAAAAAACAACTTTTGACATGTCAATCAGACATATCCAAAATTGATGATTTGCTGCGATCATTAAAGAGGTACTACGACCCTAGACATCTTATCCCCTATCCAAAGGAAAGGCAATAAGATGTCTGATTGTGGGGATCCTGCTGCTGGGGACCCGCGTGATCTCCCTGCTGCACCTGGCATTCATTTAGAGCGTCGGGTGCAGCGCCGGAGTGCCAGAGGCTCGTACCGTTACAGCCGCACCCCGCTCGTGATGTCATGACCACGCCCCCTCGATGCAAATCTATGGGAGGGGGCATGATGGCCAGTCATCCGGCACAGAGCGAAGTTCGCTCCGTGCAGCGGAAGTTTGGAGTGCTGCAACCGAGATAGGACCTTTGGATAGGGTATAAGATGTCTAGGGGCGGAGTACCAAGAAAGCGGATGACATTGTGTTCAGTGCGAACAGGCCTGGAGTGGGCCTAAGCGGTAACAGACTAGTGTAATTTAGGCTGGGGAGGCCAGTGACAATGGTCCTTGCCCACCCTGTTAACATCAGGCTGTTGCTGCTTGGTTGGTATCTGCCTGAGAATAAAAATAACTTTTTTTTTTCATAAATAAACAAAGAAGAAGAAGAAGGTTATCTTCTGTATACAACAAAGGCTATACAGTGGTCCGTCAACATACAATGGTAATTCGTTCCAAACGACCCATCGTTTGTCGAATCCATCGTATGTTGAGGGATCCGTGCAATGTAAAGTATAGGAAGCTGTACTCACCTGTCCCTGCCGCTCCGGACCAGGTCCTCACCGCTCCTGATGCTGTCCCAGGGGCTCCCGATGCTGTCCCGCTGCTCCGGTGTCTTCTTCGCGATCCTCTGACGTTATTACGCTGCTGCACCGGAGCGGCGTGCGTAGTGACGTAATAATGACGCCGGAATGTGAGGCCCGGACCCCGGAGAAGATGCAGAAGACGCCAGAGGATCGTAAAGTGGACCTGGAGCAGCGGGAATAGGTAAGCGACCTGCCCGGGATGCTTAAACTGCTATCCGACAGCAGCTTAAGCATTTTGTGCTGTCGTATAGCAGTTAATGCGATGGCCCCGACATATAAAAGCGTTGTATGTTGATGCCATCGTATGTCGATTTTATCATATGTCGGGGCCATCGCATGTCGGGGGGTTACTGTATACTGTACACAACCCCCACACACACACGCAAAGAGTCAATAAGCGCTCAGACTCGGTGCAATCTAGGCAATATGTTTTTCATTTTGCTACAGTACAACTTCACCCCTTTAACCCCTTAACGACGAAGGACGTATATTTACGTCCTCCGCCGACTCCCGCGATATGCCGCAGGATCAAGCAGTGACCCCGCGTCATATCGGGTCGGTCCCGGTGGCTATCAACGGCCAGGACCCGCGGCTAATACAGGACATCACCGATCGGTTGATGCCCTGTATTAACCCTTCAGACGCTGCGATCAAAGCTGACCGCTGCATCTGAAGTGAAAGTATCCTGGCTGCTCAGTCGGGCTGTTCGGGACAGCCGCGGTGAAATCGCGGCATCCCAAACAGCTTACAGGACACCGGGAGGGCCTTAACCTGCCTCCTCGGTGTTCGATCGGCGAATGACTGCTCCGTGCCTGAGATCAAGGCAGGTGCAGTCAATCGCCGATAACACTGATCACAGGTGTGTTAATACACGCCAGTGATCAGCATAAGTGATCAGTGTGTGCAGTGTTATAGGTCCCTATGGGAGCTATAACACTGCAAAAGAAAAAGTAAAAAAAAAAGTGTTAATAAAGGTCATTTAACCCCTTCCCTATTAAAAGTTTGAATCACCCCCCTTTTCCCATAAAAAAAAAATAAAACAGTGTGAATAAAAATAAAAATAAACATATGTGGTATTGCCACGTGCATAAATGTCCGAACTATAAAAACATATCGTTAATTAAACCGCACGGTCAATGGCGTATGCGCAAAAAAATTCAAAAGTCCAAAAAAGCGTATTTTTGGTCACTTTTTATACCATTAAAAAATGAATAAAAAGTGCTAAAAAAAAGTCCTATCAAAACTAAAATGGTACCGATAAAAACTTCAGATCACGGCGCAAAAAATGAGTCCTCATACACCTGTATGTGGAAAAATAAAAAAGTTATAGCGGTCAGAAGATGACATTTTTAAACATATAAATTTCCCTGCATGTAGTTATGATTTTTTCCAGAAGTACGACAAAATGAAACCTATATAAGTAGGGTACCATTTTAACCGTATGGACCTACAGAATAATGTGTCATTTTTACCGAAATATAACCTGCGTAGAAACGGAAGCCCCCAAAAGTTAAAAAATTGCGTTTTTTCTTCGATTTTGTCGCACAATGATTTTTTTTCCGTTTCGCTGTGAATTTTTGGGTAAAATGACTAATGTCACTGCAAAGTAGAATTGGTGACGCAAAAAATAAGCCATAATATGGATTTTTAGGTGGAAAATAGAAAGGGTTATGATTTTTAAAAGGAGGAAAAAACGAGGAAAAAACGAAAGTGCAAAAACTGAAAAACCCTGCGTCCTTAAGGGGTTAATTGCCATTTTGAAACAACTACTTTTCAAAAGTTCGGTGGCCACTAGCAAGCCAAATTTTCGATAAGCTTGGTCATCTCTAGGGCTAACATTATAAGATGACACAAGCCCTTTAACCCCTGAAGGACAATGGACATAAATGTATGTCCTGATGCGCTGGTACTTAACACACCAAAACGTACCTGTATATGAAGCGAGCACAGGAGCTGCTCTCGCTTCATGCATGGCAGGTCTATTAGCAGCCAAGGACCCATCGTAATGGCGGATATCAGCGATTGCACTGATGTCCACCATTAACCCCTCAGATGTGTTGCTACAGCGTAATCATGAGGGTTCCAACAGTCAAGATAGCACTGAAGAGTAAAAGCAATTTAATGATAGGCATGTATAGTCCCCTATGGGGACATAAAAAAAAAGTATAAATAAATAAAAACAACTTTTAATAAAATGGGAATAAGCCCCTCCCCAAATACAAATTTATATCTCATACTGTTTCCCATTTTACAAAAAAAAAAGTGTAAAAAAAAGAAATTAAATAAACATATTTGGTATTGAAGCATGTGTAAATGTAAAAACTATTAAAATATAATGGTGATGGGGCACGATGACCCCCATATGGTGGTCTTGCCCATCATTAACTGGGTTTTGGGCGAAACCCCACGGTGGTTTCTCAAATTACTACCATCACGGGACTGGTATACCAGAACGACCCTAAAGTCCTTTTACTGTCCATTCTCCCCTCAACCAGGAGGACCCCCTCTAGAACACTGGCCAACTTCCTCCTATTAGCGGCACGCACAGTGATACCTAGGAAGTGGAAAGACACACAGCCCCCGACCGTGACGGAATGGTATGCAGAGGTGCTGTTCCTCTACAGGATGGAGGAACTGATGGCTGACACAGCAAGTCGTAATGATAGATTTGGGATCATTTGGGGCCCTTGGTTGGCCTTTCTGGAGACACTCATGTATAGAGACAGAGACGCCCTTTCCCACCATTCCCCACCCCCTCCCGCTCCCTCCCTCACACTATAGAATATAGATCTTAAAATGCGGAAATAAAGAGGTTGTTTTCAAGATGGCCGTGGTCACCTTCGTGATGAGAGGTGGTGGATCCGTGGGGAGCAGCGATCGGAGAGTTGCAGACTGATGAGGTTGGTTATTGATTTGGACCCATGTTGTACCCCTATTGTATCTCTCTTCCTATCTGTCTCCCATCCCCCCTCCCTCTTCCTCCTCACCGGTCTTAACCTACCTTCTCCTGTCTCCCTACTCAGGTAACAGATTACTTGTCTGGTTTTCCTTTTCCCGCTATGTTTCTTGTACCCACCCTTCTTCCCCTGGTTATACAGAAGGTTCATTTTTCTTCATTGCAGCATGTGGCATACAGGACGGAAATAGAAACTGTGATACCTGGGGACCCGGGTTAACAGTTTAGGATGTACATTAGATTGCTTTCTGAGTTTTCTAGTATTCAGGCCCAACTGTCTAATGTTCTCAAGATCGTCCTATGTTCAGGCTCCCATTCCTTATAGACCTTATATCAGTGATATTCTTTATTCTGAACACATGTCTCTAATTACACATGCCTGACTGTTTGTTGTGTTACTCTTGTTATAATAAAAACTGTTAATACATAAAAAAAATATATATAATGGTAATGATCCCATACGGTTTACGGCAAAAAGGTAAAAAAATATATACATATAACAATGTCGGAAATTGCAGATTTTTGGTTACATTACATCCCAGAAAAATGTATTAAAAAGTGATCAAATAGTCACATTTACACAAGTGGTACTAATAAAAACTACAAAAATTAGCCCTTATACAGCCCCGTATATGGAAAAATATAAAAAGTTTGAGTTTTTTTTAAATAGTACAATAATGGTAATGCGTGTAAACATTGGTATCATTTTATTCGCACTGACCCACAGAATAAAGAAAACATATATACCGTATACCGTAAAATGCAGAGCGTAAAAAATGGCGAGGAGGAAAAAACAAAAAATGCAAAAATGAAATTAGCTTAAGGGTACGTTCCCACTTGACGCATACGCAGCGTCTTTGCTGCTTCGCAAAATTTTCAGCAGCAGCGGGAAATACACTGCATATCCCTCGCTCACCATACACACAAGGCTTTCTGGCAGCAGGCCTATGTGTGTGTAGTGAATTTTGGAGGTGGGGCCATGATTATGGAGAAAGCCTTGTGATTAGGGTGAGCAAGGGATACACAGCATATTTCCCGCATCTGCTGCCAAGTGGGAACGTATCCTTCAGGCCAAAATGGGCTGTGTCCTTAAGGGGTTAAGGAGGAGAAAAAAATAAAAATAAAGAGTATCCTTAAAATTTTATTTTATATTTCAAAAATTCTGAAATACCATTTACCAGTCACTAAAATAAGTTCTTCAATCTGTTCTGGGAATTTCCTCTGTACAATATCCTATTTTAGGTATAGTACCATAATGTTTTTATAAGCGCTGTAATCCTTAACAGGCTCCATCTTATTTATTTAAAGTAGTCAATTAAAAAGAAATGTGCCATATTTATACACCTTCCACAATGACTGGTGATATGAGTTTTATATATATATAAACTTTTCAGGCATGAGAGTTGTTTGTAGACTTTGTAAAAAGGCTGGAAATTGACTTTTAAATGCTGACACATTTACAAGGCTGCCGAGTCCTTATGATTCATTAGCAGGGTTGATGGTTATATTACATTCATATTTTATATTACATTCATGTATTATATCACATTCATAGCCCGTTTTGCAAAACTTTTGAAACTTGCTCATGCAGAATATATGTATATATATATATATATATATATATATATATATATATATATATATACACACACACACACATACGGATAAGTTAGAGAAAGTGCATACACAAAGCAGAGTCTGAAATAAAATTATGAACTATTAATACACGTGTGTGAAACATGGTACCTATCATAGTTACTTATTGAAATGTTACCTTACTCCAACATAGTGAAATAAAATATATTGTTAAACTGTTGTTTAACTCAAGTGTTATGTTATGCGCTCCGGCCGCACTCGCTGGCCGTGAGCGCATGGTCCCATTAACTGCTGCTGCCGGCGGGGCTGGGACTCGCATCGCAGCACGCGCCCGCATGCAAGCCCCAGTCCGTCACTCACCTGGCGCTTCTCCTGCCTCCACCTCTGCTTTTCTGCTCCGGCGCGCGTGTCCCCGTCTACTATGGCATCTGCTGGAGCTTTAAGATTTAAAGGGCCAGTGTGCTCATTAGTGTAATTCACCTGTGGCTCATTGATTAATCCCTCCACCTTCCTCACTTCCCTACCAGATCTTTGTTGCCTTGTACCTGAGAGAAAGCATTCCTGAGTATTGTCTTGCCGTGTCTGATCCTTTGCTCTGTGACTTGACCTTGCTACTCTGCCGCCTGCCTACTGACCTCGTGCTACGTCCTGACTACGCTACTGTGCCGCCTGCCTTGACCTTCTGCTATCCTGACTACGAGCTGCCTTATCCCTCCTGTGCCTCGCATCTCCTCAGCCACCTGTGTGGTCGAGCCGTGCCAGGGGTAGCGACCTGAGTGCCGCTTGCAGCAGCAAGTCCATCCCGCTTTGTGGCGGGCTCTGGTGAAAACCAGTGGCACATTAGACTCCGCTCCCTGGTACGGTCCAAGACATCTGCCACACAGGTCCAGCGGATCCCCATCCACCTGAGTTCCTGTCTTCTGAAATGAGAGTGTTACATCAAGTACATCTACACTGCTCAAAAAATAAAATAAAGGGAACACTAAGATAACACATCCTAGATCTGAATGAATGAACTAATCATATGAAATACTTCCGTCTTCACATAGTTGAATGCACTGAGAACAAAATCACACAAACATTATCAATGGAAATCGAATTTCTCAACCCATGGAGGTCTGGATATGGAGTCACACTCAAAATCAAAATGGAAAACAACACTACGGGCTGGTCCAACTTTGATGTAATGTCTTTAAAACAAGTCAAAATGAGGCTCAGTAGTGTGTGTGACCTCCACGTGTCCGTATGACCTCCCTACAATGCCTGGGCATGCTCCTGATGAGGTGGCGCCAACACCTGGACAGTCTGTGGTGCAACATGGTGTTGCTGGATGGAGCGAGACATGATGTCCCAGATGTGCTCAATTGTATTCAGGTCTGGGGAACAGGAGGACCAGTCCATTGCATCTATGCCTACCTCTTGCAGGAACTGCTGACACACTCCAGCCACATGAGGTCTAGCATTGTCTTGCATTAGGAGGAACCCAGGGCCAACCGCACCAGCATATGGTCTCACAAGGGGTCTGAGGATCTCATCTTGGTACCAAATGGGAGTCAGGCTACCTCTGGCAAGCGCATGGAGGGCTGTGCGGCCCTCCAAAGAAATGCCACCCCACCTGGTCCCACGCCAAACTGGTCATGCTGGAGGATGTTGCAGGCAGCAGAACGTTCTCCACGGCGTCTCCAGACTCATGTCTTGAGTCCAGTCATGTCTGTCACATGTGACCAGTGTGAACCTGCTTTCATTTGTGAAAAGCACAGGGCGCCAGTGGCGAATTTGCCAATCTTGGTGTTCTATGCCAAATGCCAAAAGTCCTGCACGGTGTTGGGCTGTAAGCACAACCCCCACCTATGGACGTCGGGCCCTCATACCACCTTCATGGAGTCTTTTTCTGACCGTTTGAGTGGACACATGCACATTTGTGGCCTGCTGGAGGTCATTTTGCAGGGCTCGGGCAGTGCTCCTCCTTGCACAAAGGTGGAGGTAGCAGTCCTGCTGCTGGGTTGTTGCCCTCCTATGGCCTCCTCCACATCTCCTGATGTACTGGCCTGTCTCTTGGTAGTGACTCCATGCTCTGGACACGACGCTGACCGACACAGCAAACTTTCTTGCAACAGCTCGCATTGATGTGCCATCCTGGATGAGCTGCACTACCTGAGCTACTTGTGTGGGTTGTCGACTCCGTCTCATGCTACCACTAGAGTGAAAGCGATGCCAGCATTCAAAAGTGACCAAAACATCAGCCAGGTGGTCACCATCTGCAGAACCACTCCTTTATTGGGGTGTCTTGCTAATTGCCTATAATTTCCACATGTTGTCTGTTCCATTTGCACAACAACTTGTGAAATTGATTGTCAATCAGTGTTGCTTCCTGAGTGGACAGTGTAATTTCACAGAAGTGGCATTAACTTGGAGTTACATTGTGTTGCTTAAGTATTCCCTTTATTTTTTTGAGAAGTGTATATTATAAAATAATCCTGGAATCTTTCTGGCCACCATTCACAATAGCTAGAACTCACAGCTCAGCCTTCACCTCCTTCGTATGGAAGGATCTTAGCACAGGTCACAGAGTATGCCTATAAAACACTCCCATTATTGCAAATTGGATCTGCTCCAGACTATTGTATCTATGTCCTATTACTGGTTTCAGCAATATCTGACATGTGATCACTGAGGCCAGTGATTGGTTGCGATGGTAACATGGATATATAGGGGTGTAGTGTCCTGAAAAAGTAAAATTGCAAAAAAGTGTTTTAGTATATGTTATGTACTTTGCAAATTTATTTACTGTATATAAACTTTCAAAATGGAACAGCTTACCTAATATAGGGCTGTAGAGTAGAAGTACATGTAGTTAACTTCTCCAGACAATTTACTCAGAGCTGGAGCTCACTATAAATTGAGATTGGGATTACGTTTTTTTTTTTAAAGCTGTGCAGCATAGAGTGGAGGAGAGTTCAGGGACAGTTTGTCCACTGTGTGTACCAACACTTCGCAGGCCAGAGGGTACAGCATATTGAGGCCCATTGATGGACACCTTGAGGGACAGATTACTACCAAGATAGAAAGAGAAAAACTTGATAACAACAAGTCCATCTACACTAGTGAGCATCTGGACCAGTAAAGTTGTCAAGCTGTTTATTTACTTAAGTCTTAATTATTTACTTAATATTATTTAATTCATCATCTGCCAGAAACAGTACAGCTGGGTGAGCCCCAGGTTGCTTCTCACCCATGGTCTGGAAGTGGAAATCTGCAACTACGATGGAAGGCTGTTACACCATTGGGGATATGGCCTCCCTGTTACCTATACTAACCTAGTCTGGTGCTTCCCACAGGAACATCACCACTATAATTGAGTAAACTAAGCCTGGTGGAGAGTACCAGAACAGCAGGGAATTAAACTTGTAAATATAATAATATTTTTAAACACAATGGGGGAGATTTATCAAAGCTGTCTATGTCCCGCATCAATATAGACCAAACTACAGAGGGTTAGGCTGGTCTATTGTGCACCTTATTTATCAAAAGGCGCGTGGCTCTTGATAAAATCTGCGCACAGACTTTGTGATCCATGCTTTAGACTGTATTTAAACCTGCTCCAGCATGGTCTGACATGTGGGATGAGCTTTTGGACAGAGAAGCCAGTGGGCTTTTGGAGAGAGAATTTGTTTGGAATGGAAGTTGGGGCCATGTGCGTTTACAAAGCCCCCATGGAGCCAAAACAACGACCCCCACCACACGTGACCCTAATTTGGAAACTACACCCCTCACGGAATGTAATAAGGCTTGCAGGGAGCATTTACACCCCACTGGCGTTTGACAGACCTTTGGAACAGTGGCTGTGCAAATGAAAAATTTTTTTTTTCATTTTCATGGACCACTGTTCAAAAAACCTGTCAGACACCAGCAGAGTGTAAATGCTCACTGTACACCTTATAACATTCCTTGAGGGGTGTAGTTTCCAAAATGGGGTCACATGTGGGGGGGGGGAGTCCACTGTTCTGGCACCATGGGGGTTTTGTAAATGCACATGGCCTTCAATTCCAGCCAAATTCTATCTCCAAAAGCCCACTGGTGCTCCTTCTCTTCTGAGCCCTGTAGTGCGCCAGCAGAGCACTTTACGTCCACACATGGGGTATTTATATACTCGGAAGAAATGGTGTTACTAATTTTGTGGGCTGTTTTCCAATTGCCCCTTGTAAAAATGAAAAATTTGGGATAACACCAGCATTTTAGTGAAAAAATTTTTTTTTTCGTTTTCATGTCCAACTTTAACAAAAATTCTTCAAACACCTGTGGGGTGTTAAGGCTCACTATACCCCTTGTTACTTTCCATGAGTGGTGTAGTTTCCAAAATGGGGTCACATGTGGGTGTTTTTTTTTTTCGCGTTTATGTCAGAACCGCTGTAATGATCAGCCACACCTCAAATGTACACAGTGCGTTTTCACTCCTGAGCCCTGTTGTGCAAGCGCAGAGCATTTGACGTCCACATATGGGTGTTACAAATTTTGGGGTCTTTTTTTTCCCATTTACCTCTTGTGAAATAATTTTTTTTTTTTTTACTATAACATGCTGGAGTATACCCTAACTTTACCTTTTCCTAAGGGGAAAAGGAGAGAATGCCCCCCAAAATTTGTTAGGCAAAATTTGTTGTGGCCCTAAACTGTTGCCTTGAAATACGACAGGGTTCCGAAGAGAGAGAGCACCATGCGCATTTGAGGCGTAAATTAGGGATTTGCATAGGGACGGACCGGGATGCAAGAATTACATTTGCTTCCGATACCAAAATTGCCATTTGGCATTGTTTCCCAAACAAGATGCCTCCAGCTGTTGCAAAACTCCCAGCATGCCTGGACAGTCAATGGCTGTCTGGCAATACTAGGAGTTGTTGTTTTGCAACAGCTGGAGGTTCCGTTTTGGAAGCAGGCCGTACAAGACATTTTTAATTTTAATTGGTAACTTTGTAGGGGTATGTATATAAGTAGTATTTTACTTTTTATTTTGTGTAGTGTAGTTTTTTTAGGGTACATTCTCACAGCGAATTTCACAGCGAATTTCCCGCTGGGAGTTTCGGGGGTGTACAGGTTTTTATGTGTAGGGGTGTATAAACTTTATGTGATGGCGGTGCAGGATTTTTATAAGAATGGGGAGGGGTATGGATTTGATGTGTAGGGTGGGTGCAAAGTTTTTATATACCATATATACTCGAGTATAAGCTGACCCAAATATAAGCCGAGGCCACTAATTTCACCCCAAAACCCCAGGAAAAGTTATTGACTCAACTATAAGCCTAGGGTGGGAAATACATAATCCCCCCCTGTCATCATCCAGAACCCCGTCATTACCACCCCAGTCATCAACACCCTGTCATTTTCACCCCCGTCATCATCACCGCCTGTCATCATCTAGACCCCTAACATCATCACCCTGTCATCATCCAGACCTCTGTCATCATTTCCCCCCTTCATCATCACCGCCTGTCAATCCCTTCATCAGTGGTCTTCAACCTGCGGACCTCCAGATGTTGCAAAACTACAAGTCCTTTGCCCGGACGTCCGGCTGTCCGGGCATGCTGGGACTTGTAGTTTTGAAACATCTGGAGGTCCGCAGGTTGAAGACCACTGCGGTCTTCGTCATCATCCAGACCCCCCCTTTAAGTTTTCTACTCACCTCCCCTCGGTGGGAAGGAAGAGTGAGCTGGTCCGGGCCATCTATGCTGCAGGGACCATCCGGTGGGGAGGGTTAGTCATTCCGGGCTGTCCATTTTCACCGGGAGGCCTTCTTCTCCGCTCCGGGCCGGCCCCGGACCGGCCCGGACTAGTGACGTTGCCTTGACGACGACGCACAGGGACGATATATAGTCTATGGGATTTTTCTAATCGCCATTTTAACCCGTTATCGCCAGTTATTAATAAAGCACTATTTCCACCGTTACTATCGCCCGTCACAAAAAAAGTCTGCACTGGGTGGGGGTGCAAAACAAAGGGTCTGCCCCAGGTTCCCGATGCTCTAGTTATGCCCCTGGTTATTCAACAGCTAGAGGCACACTGGTTGCAAAACACTGAGAGTTTGTTACTTAACTCAGTGTTTTGCAACCAGTGTGCCTCCAGCTGTTGCAAAACTACAACTCCCAGCATGTACGGTCTTTCAGTGCATGCTGGGAGTTGTAGTTTGCAACAGCTGGAGGCACACTGGTTGCGAAACACTGAGATAGGTAACAAACTCTGTGTTTCGCAACCAGTGTGTCTTCAGCTGTTGCAAAACTACAACTCTCAGCATGCACTGACAGTTGAAATTCATGCTGGGATTTGTAGTTATGCAACAGCTTGAGGCATACTACTACAACCCCCAGCATGCCTTTTGGCTATCTGTGCATGCTGGGGGTTGTAGTTATGCAACTGCTTAAGGCACACTTTTTTATAGAAAAAATGTACCTCCAGCTGTTACATAACTACAACCCCCAGCATGCACAAACTACCAAAGGGCATGCTGGGAGTTGTATTTGTGCCTTTTGCTGTTACATAATAACAACTCCCAGCATGCCTTTTTGTGCATGCTGGGGGTTGTTGCAAGGCAACAGCAGGAGGCCAGCTTTACCTCCTGCTGCTGCTCCAGGATCCTCCTGCCTGCTGTCACCACTGACTCCAGCAGAGTCCTGATCCTGCCGCCAATGCCGAAATAGGGGCGGAGCGGGTGCCGTTAGGGACACCCCCACAGCAGGAGTCCTGAATAAGGACAATCGTGAGGTGGCACCAGTTCCATCTCACTCCTGGTGCTAAAGGGTGATAGGTGACATCTTTGACAGCATCTATCACCCTTTTATTCTGGGTCACCGAGGACCCAATTGACCGGGAATCGCCGATCTGAATAATTTTTCTTTTTTTTTTTTTATCAACTGGTGCCATAAAGTTAAACAGATTTAGCCCTCTGCTGACACCCCTGTCCCTGTCAGGAACTGTCCAAAGCAGCATATGTTTGCCATGGGGATTTTCTTCTGCTCTGGACAGTTCCTGACATGGACAGAGGTGTCAGCAGAGAGCACTGTGGTTGTAACAGAAAAGAAATCCTAAAAGAAAAGAATTTCTTCTGTAGTATACAGCCGCTAATAAGTACTGGTAGGATTAAGATGTTATAATAGAAGTAATTTACAAATCTGTTTAACTTTCTTTAAAAAAATTAAAATAAAATAAAAAGTTTTCCACCAGAGTACCCCTTTAAGGAAGATGACAAAGAGTTCAAGGTATTGACTTGGCCTCCAGATTTTCTAGATCTCAATCTGATTGACCCTTTGTGGGATGTGCAGGAAAAAAAGGGCTCATCAGTGGAGACCACACCTTAAAACCATAAAACTGTAAGAACTGGAAGGAATAAGATATTTTAAAAGCAGTAATTTACAAATCTGTTTAGACTTTCTGGCATCAGTTGATTAAAAAAAAAAAGTTTTCCACCAGAGTACCCCTTGCAACCGGCTCATTGAACCCAGCCTAAAACTTGCTGTAACTAATGCCCCAACTGATGAAAATGTGCATCAGTTGTTTAGGATCTGGCGTCCATTATTTCTGAATTTCTGAACACCAGGCAATAGAATGTAGTAAGAAGCTCTACCCTGTATGTCCAACTTTCTGGCATCCAAATTAAGACACCGAATAAATGTGAACTGATCCGTTGAAATAAAAGGGATCAGTTCTATCATCAGTTTCCATCCGGTGCTTTTTCTGCAGGGCCGTTGGTAGATGCAGCTGGGCGACGAACATATGTGAAGATGGCTTTAGATCATGGTAAAAACCTATTATGATCAAGATTTGGTTTAATAAAACCCTGTAAAGTGGTTCCAGGTGTTTTATTCCTAACTTGAACCAATTGACCAGGGGTTGCCCCCTGATCACAAAAACCCTTTTTAAATTCCCACCCCTTAAAACTTAATTTTTATTAAATCATAAATAATAATAATGAATAAAATGTGAAGTAGAGTCTATTTAAGCCCCAGTCCTTTAGTGTGTATATCAATATGCATGCATATTATCACAGACACCTCTGTGCATGTCCAATGAATTTACAATCACCAGTGGCCTGCAGATATTCTGGTTGATTATAGTATTGACATACTATTGGGACTGCAATTAAAACCAAACACTGCCTCCTCTACATGTTTCGTTACAACAGTAATGTCCTCAGGAGGAAACGGGCATCCATGGATGCCCTATTCTGGGGAATTTGGTGTTTTGGTTATTCCTAACTTGTTACATTGTTCTTATTCAGGTTTCATTGTCCTCAGATATATTTGCCCACATTTTATGCCAGCTGTACTATTAATATGATGCTATAGTGGGGCAGAACAGAAAAAACACTACTGTAACAAAAAAGGTAGTAAAACAGCATATTATAGTCAGGACTAGCTTTCATTCTAGAGCATGCTTTTACAGCAACTTCAATAGAAAACTGCATTGCAGTACCACTAACAGTATAAAAAGCAGCACAAAGCTAAAGGTTTTTTACATACAGTTATCAAGTTCAGTGGTATCCTGATCACATCCTGGATTTATATCTCAGGATATGCCCATCTGGCATCTTGACTGTTGTCCATGAAGGCTGCACCAAAAGCTTTAAAATATTGTCTTGTTCTTACATAAGAAATCATGAATCCCATATAAACTTCAATGTAGTCTCCAAATGCAGTTACATTTACATTAAAAGGGTACTCCAGCATTCAAAAACATATCTATAAGTGTCTGATCTCCAAAAATAGGCAATTCTGCACGGAGCGTGGGGTCCGCACTTGTTCTATGCATACTCTATAGGAGCACCAGAGATACTTGAGTACAGCTCTCGTGTATCTCTTGTCTTTCTCTATTAAACATAGCGATTCATTTTTGGAGTATGACACTCCAGTGTATAGAGACTACATGGAGTGTGTGTCAACCTGGTGGTCAGTGCAGCGGGGAGATTTGGGGTCCAGTTCTTGAAATCGCAGGGGGGGTCCCATTAATCGGATCCCTGTGATCATCCTGTAGATAGGGAAAAGGTTTTTTAAAGCTTGAGTCCTGTTTGCAGTACATGTTCAGTGTATATGCTTGGAAACCCTGTCAGTGTATATGCCAAATAGATGGGGGGGGGGGGGGTTGCTAGAGAATATATTTGACCCCCTCCATGATGTCTATGTATCCACATAAAAAAAAAAAAAACAGATACAAGAACAGGGGTCATCCCAATAAGACAAGTCTTAAAAATAATCCCAAGTGCATCATCTTGCTTTATATTGGAAAATAATTTCCATTGGAGACTGATCATTTATGCTGAGCACATTATGCCAAATGCCCTTGTACCGGCTGAAATGAAAAGAGACATATTGTAATTAGAATGTGATAATTATAATGTATGTTTAATTGAAGAGACTTTATCTCCACCATGCATTGAGAAGCATTTCACAACCCATATACTTCATTATTAAGGATTCAAACCTTAGAAGACTTTGTGAAGAGGCCGCGGCAGTGAACAAAGCCGGCATGTGCTGAGATAGAAGTAAAATATGACGCTCTTCCGATGCCGACCAAGCGTTCTCTGAACAGTACGTACACAGATTAAATATTAATCCGCCAGGCCTCTTTGTTACGATGACCTGGAAAAAAAAACACTTCAACATTATTGATGGAAAATATTTAGATTAAAAGTCTCGCACCTGTGTCAGTGTTTATCTTCACGGGAGATCTGACATTTTATTCTTCGGTCTATTATCCAGTTTTATAAAAACGTTTTAATATTTAAAAACTATAAGAATCTTTGGTATTTTTCCACGTGTATGATGGACTGCCTTACTAACATTTACAGTGTATTGCAAAAATCAGGACCATAAAAGGGGTTTTTTGGACCCATGAAATATTTGCTAAGAGGCTGGGAGGGTTAAAAATAAACAAAATACAACTTATAATACTTACTCTACCTACGGAAGTGCCCCGATGACTTCATTGGGAAGAGGAAGTGCATGCGACCTCTGAAGCCAGTGATAAGCGGCAGCATTCTGTTCATAATGGACTCATGAGCAGCCGTGCTGGACCACTGAGCTGAAGGGGCTGAAACTGGTGCCAGAAAGTTAAACAGATTTGTAAATTACTTCTATTTAAAAATGTTAATCCTTTCAGTACTTATCAGCTGCTGTATGTTCCAGAGAAAGCATTTTTTTTTATCAACTGGTGCCAGAAAGTTAAACAGATTTGTAAATTACTTCTATTATAAAATCTTAATCCTACCGATACTTATTAGTGGCTGTATACTACAGAGGAAATTATTTTCTTTTTAAATTTCTTTTCTGTCTGACCACAGTGCTCTCTGCTGACACCTCTGTCCATATCAGGAACTGCCCAGAGCAGAATAGGTTTGCTATGGGGATTTGCTCCTTCTTTGGACAGTTCCTGACATGGACAGAGTTGTCAGCAGAGAGCACTGTGGTCAGACAGAAAATAAATTAAAAAAGAACTTCCTCTGGAAGGATTAATATTTTTTTAAATAGAAGTAATTTACAAATCTATAAATGGAGAGGCAAGAAAGGAGAGAGCACACATAGGCTACTTCACCTGAGGTACAGATGCAGCATGTTCTCGGCAGCCTATTGCAATATCTCCTGCGAGGAGCACATACCAATGTATGAAGTATCAATATATGCAATAAAGAAAGCACGTACGTGCACCCACCGCTCACCAGAGACAAGTTGGTATGGGAGTCCAGTTCACGGAAAGCTGGGTCTCAGCATTGGCGCATGTAGAAAGGCGCTCGGAGGAGGAGGCAGGCAGGAACACAGAGCTCTGTGCTGACATCATGACCACAGTGCTCTCTGCTGACATCTCTGTCCATTTTAGGAACTGTCCAGAGCAGCATATGTTTTCTACGGGGATTTTCTCCTACTCTGGACAGTTGTTAAAATGGACAGAGGTGTCAGCATAGAGCAATGTGGTCATGATGTCAGCAGAGAGCTCTGTGTTCCAAAAAGAAAATAATTTCCTCTGTAGTATTCAGCAGCTAATAAGTACTGGAAGGATTAAGATTTTTTAATAGAAGTAATTTACAAATCTGTTTAACTTTCTGGCACCAGTTTATTAAAAAAAAAAGTTTTCCACCGGAGTACCCCTTTAATGACAAATGGCAGATACAAAAGCAAACAAAAATGTGAGTTTCTTAAAAAATAAATAAAAGCATGTGGTCAAAATATATTATTGCTCCTTAACAAAGGCCTAAGGATACATACAGAGAATAATAAAATAGCAGGTACATTAAAGGTGCACTCCGCCCCTAGACATCTTATCCCCTATCCAAAGGACAGGGGATAAGATGTCAGATAGCGGGGGTCCCACTGCTGGGGATCCCCGGGATCTCGGCTGCAGCACCCACCTCAACGGCTTCCGGCAATGCTGGAGGCTTCTGATCCCGACCACGTGAGCGGAAGAGCGTGACGACACTACTCCGCCCCCGTGTGACATCACGCCCCGCCCCTCAATGCAAGTCTATGGGAGGGGGCGTCACGCCGTCACACCCCCTCCCATAGACTTGCATTGAGGGGCGGGGTGTGACGTCACACGGGGGCGGAGTAGTGTCGTCACGCTCTTCCGCTCACGTGGTCGGGATCAGAAGCCTCCAGCGTTGCCGGAAGCCGTTGAGGTGGGTGCTGCAGCCGAGATCCCGGGGGTCCCCAGCAGCGGGACCCCCGCGATCTGACATCTTATCCCCTGTCCTTTGGATAGGGGATAAGATGTCTAGGGGCGGGGTACCCCTTTAAGTGCTGAGGAAGTTCACAGAAGACGGATCAGTTCAGCTAATAGTTTTATTGATCCTTCAGTCCTGCACCTTCATAGCACACATTGACAATGCAGGGTTTAAAACATATGCAGAACATTAAAAAGTTCTAACAATAGAACGCAATGCATATAAATTGTTAAAGGGGTTATTCAGGAAAAGAAAAACAGCTGATTTATTTCAAAAAGAGCACCACCCTGTCCTCAGGTTGTGTGTGGTATTATAACTTGTCACATTTACTTGAATAAAACTGAGCTGCAACACCACGTACAACCTGAGGACAGGTGGGATGCTGTTTTTGCAGGAATCAGCTCTGTTTTTAAAACCTGGATAACCAATTTAAGCCTAATCTTACATGTAAGTACAGGTATTGGTGCCAGCATACCAGGTTCTACCATTTATGACCTATCATATCAATAGTAGTGTGTCAATTAAAAAGTACAATAGAAAAGTAAATGCATAAAGTAACATACAAAAATAACTGTGTTAATATGATATCCATATCATAAGAGTAAAACTAGATGATTCACCTGTTTTTGTACAAAACATCTGCCCCCTTGGGATATAGCTGAGAGAATTGTTGGAGCAATGAATGGGAGCAGCTGCAGCAGAGATGTGAGTAAGGGTAAAATTGGTCATAGTGGGTTACAAGTTATGTGGGTCTTAAGTCTCTCAGGGATATTAGAATAAATCACTGGTTAGAAACATTCTCCGGATGAAGAAACTTCCTACACTAAATGGGCACCTACATATCCATCGTCACTACTCCACACCACGTGTAATATTGTAGCATGGAGAGGCATATCTATAATAAAAGTTAAAGCCAAAAAAATGTAAGCGTCTGATCTCAGAAAAGAAGAAGAGGGGGTCCAACCACTCGGATCCCAGGCTCTCCCAGCTGCATAGACGGCATGTGTTCCATGTGTTCTCTATGGGACTGCTGGAAATACCTGAGTACTGTACAGGAAGTCCAATGCATAGAGTGCATCCTGTCTGCAGCTCCATGCAGCTGGGAGAGCTAGGACCCCGTTCTGGAGATCTCGGGGGTCCCAACGGTTGGACCCCCTGCGATCAGATGCTTTTCCCTATTCTGCGGATAGAGGATACCTTTCTTTTTCCCCTTGATCTGTATGACTTATTTAAAGGGGTACTCCATCCCTAGACATCTTATCCCCTATCCAAAGAATAGGGGATAAGATGTCTGATTGTGGGGGTCCTGCAGCTGGGACACCCGCAATCTCTGTGCAGCACGCGGCGTTCATTTAGAATGGCCAGGCCCCTCTTGATGTCACACCATGCCCCCTCAATACAAGTCAATTGGAGGGGGTGTGGCTACCACCACGTCCCCTCCCATAGACTTGCATTGAGGGGGCATGGCGAGAAGTTACAAGGGGCGTGGCTGTGATGTAACAATACCCGCCACCTGCTCCAAGCATTTGGAACAAAATGTTCCTATCGCTGGGGAAGCGGAGTACCTGTTTAAAGGGGTACTCCGGTGGAAAAAATTATTTTTTTAATCAACTGGTACCAGAAAGTTAAACAGATTTGTAAATGACTTCTATTTAAAAATCTTTACCCTTCTCAGAACATTTTAGCAGCTGTATGCTACAGAGGAAATTATTTTCTTTTTGTCTTGTCCACAGTGCTCTATGCTGACACCTGATGCCCGTATCAGGAACTGTCCAGAGCAGGAGAAAATCCCCATAGTAAACCTATGCTGTTCTGGACAGTTCCTGACACGGACAGAGGTGTCAGCAGAGAGCACTGTGGACAAGACAAAAAAAAAAATATTTAAAAAGAAAATAATTTCCTCTGTAGCACACAGCTGCTAAAAAGTACTGGAAGGGTAAAGATTTTTTTTTTTAATAGAAGTAATTTACAAATCTGTTTAACTTTCTGGCATCAGTTCATTTAAAAAAAAAAAAAAAAAAGTTTTACACCGGAGTACCCCTTTAAGGTAAATCTAGACTCAAAAATAATAATCAGGTTCTGACAAGCTGTAAGAAGATTGTATACATTTCTAATACATTGCTGTGAGGCAGAGAGAGTCCAGATAAGAGAAAAATGATAAGGCAATTCCTGTAGTCGCTAATATGTATGAAGTGGTGAGTAGACTTTTATTCCAATACTCAAAGTAAAAGGGCAAAAAAATCTTCAAAATTTACATGTATTGGTTTTTCACCCTTAGTAGATACAGATGAACAGACTGCGTGTGTGCGCGCAATATTCTGACATTTTGCTCTTTGTAATCGACACAGTTCGGTAATTTAAATCTCCTGCCAAAATGTAATAGCTGTTACTAATAGCTGAAATCCTGGAGTGTCTGCTCCTCTATGTGTGGTTTCCTCCCCCCACCATAGCCATCAGATATGTCTGCTACCATCTGTAAACAGTAACCGTAGAAAACTTTGATTTTCTCAAAAATTTTCTTAAAAGTCATTATTCATTATGAGACTGTCCAGTAATAAAGATGTTATTTTGATAAGAATGACAGAACTCTGTACCAATGTGTTCATCTTAACACTGGAATAATTGTGCAGTGGGTGGACATGCCTGTGCACGTACCAATGTGTGGGCGCCCATCAAGTCATTGTGCCTGTGTCTTTTCGTCTTTTCAGGTTCCAAATAATATATTTAAGTTATCATTGACAGGGATGAGCTATAAATATCAGTGCCCATTTATTTTGGTTCTTTTATAAGACTCTGTTTATCCAAAACTTTTAGAAAGCCCTTCTCTTTGTCATTGAAATGCTTTAGAAAGGACTTTATGAGGGTTGCCCAATTTAGGGTGTTGGTATACGAGTGTTAGCAGTCACGGGCAGTGCTTGCAACTTACCGCTAACTGCCAGGTTCACATGGTGTTAATCCATTGTGTAAATGAGCATTACAAGTTCCACCCACCACCGCTAATGCAAGTGTATTACCGTATATACTTGAGTATAAGCCGACCTAAATATAAGCCGAGGCCCCTAATTTCACCCCAAAAACCCAGGAAAAGTTATTGACTCAACTATAAGCCTAGGGTGGGAAATACATCATCTCCCCCTGTCATCATCCAGACCCCCATCATTAACACCCCATCATCATCCAGACCCCCGTCATCATCAACCTGTCATCATCCAGACCCCCGTCATCATCACCCTGTCATCATCCAGACCCCGTCATCATCACCCTGTCATCATCACCCTGTCATCATTCAGACCCCCGTCATCATCACCCTGTCATCATCCCCGCCTGTCAATCCCTTCAATCGGTGGTCTTCACTATCACTGGCGGGACATCGCTGTGGCTGGCAATATGCTGACCACAGTGTGATGTTTTGAGCCCAAGAAGCAGGGACCCAAGCAGCACAGGTGGAACAAGGCGCCGATACCTGGGAACGTAGGAAGGTGAGCTAATGTTTGTTATTGCCATTACCTAATTTAATGGTTGCAGATGATTAAAGAAAGAGATACACTTGCCTGGTGATGTTGGACTAAGAGTTCAACATCTCTGATTGTATGGTTTAAAAGATGTGTCATGGCTGCCAACGATCCGGAACTGTCAACAAAAGTCCAACAAGTCCAAGAAAAGAAAGCTGATTGCCTGGGCATCTGGATAGCTGAAAGAAAACTGGGTCTATTGGGGCACACATGGCAGGGATCCCAATAGACCCAGTTTTCTTTCAGCTATCCGGACGCCAAGGCGATCGGCTTTCTTTTCATAAAAAAAACTAAAAGATAACATTATAATTATTCATGAAAATGGAGATTATATCATTATTATTAGAATTATTTAAGAAATAGGGAAATATGCTGAATACATTTTAATGGTTAACTTTTAAATGTTCAGGATCATACATTCCGTGATCCATTGAGGTCATAGTATTTAATAATAATTATGTAACATTATGACTCATTTCCTATCTAGCACTGGCATCACATAGCAGAAATCATAAAATAGCATAAAATATTCAATGGAAAGAAACAGAAAAAAATAATCTCAAATTAAAACTGCATTTGCATTGGCAGTTTTCATTATAGAAATTGCGACAAAGAAAATGAAATTAAAATATAAATAAATCTCACTCTACATAAAATGCTCTGCTCTAAAATCTTATTCAATTATTGTTTATATACAAGTTATACAAATGCTATGAAAAATAAAATAAAAACTATTATGCTGATAAAGTGTCAGCTTAAATTTCATATTTTTATGTAAAACCTATGGAAAATGCCCTCATGTATCACAGTAGCTTGCAGCAAGAATTCTGGAGGTGATGGCCTCACCATAAACCTGGAAATAGCCTTCCACAGACCATTGCAATATGACCATTGCAATGTTGTAATGCATAGCCACAATGTCTATGGTGTTGAGAGGAGCCAACAAAGAAAGTGGTTTAGTGCTAACCCCTTAATGATGCCAGACGTAAATGTATGTCCTGGTTAGGTGGTACATAACGCACCAGGACGTACATTTACGTCCTATACATGACCGCGAGAATCGGAGCGATGCTTGGTCATGCGCGGCAGGTCCTGGCTGCTGATAGCAGAAAGGGACCCGCTGTTAATGGCCAACATCCGCGAACGCGCGGATGTCTGCCATTAACCCCTCAGATGCCGTGATCAATACAGATCCGATCATCCGTGGAGATCCGATCATCCAGAATGGCAGACGGAGGTCCCCTCACCTGCCTTCGCTGCCTTCCACTGGTCTTCTGCTCTGATCGAGCAGACCAGAGTAGAAGAGGACCGATAACACTGATCAGTGCTATACCCTATGCATAGCACTGAACAGTATTCGCAATCAAATGATTGCTATAAATAGTCCTCTATGGGGACTATTAAAGTTTAAAAAGAAAAGTAAAAAAAGTTAAAAAAAAAGTTTAAAAAAAAAGTTAAAAATCCCCTCACCCAATAAAAATGTAAATTGTCCCATTTTCCACATTTCACCCCCAAAAAGTGTAAATGTTTTTTATTTAGTATCGATGAGTGCGTTAATATCTGAACAATTAAAATATAATGTTAATGATACTGTACGGTGAACGGCGAGACTGTTAAAAAATCTCCAAAATTTCTGCTTTTACATAACATTTTATTTTTAAAAAAATGATAAAAAATTCTTAAAAGTTTTATATATGCAACTATGGTATCAATAAAAAATACAGATCACGGCGCAAAAAATTAGCCCTTATACAGAAAAATGCAAAAGTTATAGGTCTTCAAAATAGAAGGATTTTAAACATACTAATTTGGTTTAAAAGTTTGTGATTTATTTTAAGCGCAACAGTAATAGAAAAGTATACCGTATTTTTCGCCCTATAGGACGCACCAGCGTATAAGACGCACCCAATTTTTAGGGGCAAAATCTAAAAAAATAAAGATTTTGAACCCAATAGTGGTCTTCAACCTGCGGACCTCCAGATGTTGCAAAACTACAACTCCCAGCATGCCCGGACAGCCGTTGGCTGTTCGGGCATGCTGGGAGTTGTAGTTTTGCAACATCTGGAGGTCCGCAGATTGAAGACCACTGCAGGAGATGGTAATACTCACGTGTCCCCGCCGCTCCGGACCCGTCACCGCTGCCCTGGATGTCGCTCCATCGCTGTCGCCGTGTCCCCGTCGCTCTGGAACGTCTCTGCTGCCGGTCGGGTATCCGCGCTCTCCGTCGCCGCCATCACGTCGTTACGCACGCCAACGCACGTACGCGACGACGTGATGACGAGGAAGGAGAGCGCCGGCCATACAGGGGATCCCTGAACGGAGAAGACACCGAGGAGGCAGGTAAGGTCCCCCCCCCCGGTGTCCTGTAAGCACTAACCCGGCTATTCAGTCGGGCTGTTCGGGACCGCCGCAGTGAAATCGGTCCCGAACAGCCCGACTGAACAGCCGGGTTAGTGTTACTTTCCCTTCAGACGTGGCGGTCAGCTTTGATCGATGCGTCTGAAGGGTTAATACAGGGCAGCACCGCGATCGGTGATGTCCTGTATTAGCCGCGGGTCCCGGCCGTTGCTGGCCGCAGGGACCGCCGCGATAGGGGTGTATTCGCCGTATAAGACGCACTGACTTTTCCCCCCCAGTTTTGGGGAAGAAAAAGTGCACCTTATACGGTGAAAAATACGGTAATTTTAATTGTATTGACCCAAAGAATAAAGAACACATGTCATTTTCACCGTAAATTGTACGGTGTGAAAACCAAACCTTCCAAAATGTGCTAAATTGTGGTTTTCTTTTTGATTTCCCCACAAAAATAGTATTTGTTTGGTTGCGCCATACATTTTATGGTAAAGTGAGTGATGTCATTACAAAGGACAACTGGTAGCGCAAAAAACAAGCCCTCATCCAATCTGTGGATGAAAAAATAAAAGAGTTATGATTTTTTGAAGGCGGGTGAGGAAAAAACAGGGGTTAAAGGGGTTAAAGAGCTGAGTGCAGACGGTCTGTTTGTGGTGTCGGAAAGACCTGCAATTGGCCTGTGAAGTGGTTAGTTCTAGGGTTGACTGTGGAGGGTGGATTGGTGATGACAGAGCTGCTTGTTCATTGTTGTAGTTTTGGTGGGTTGAAGTCTGGAGGGGCTTGTCCATTTCAAGAAAAGTGGTGGGTTGAAGGACTAGAAAAGTATGACAAGGAGTCAGCGAAGACCTGCATAGTAGGCATGTGCGGGACCTAGAGCACAAGGTACATGGAACATTGCCTAGCAGGGCCCATAGATTTTCATTGTTGAGCAAACAGTGAACTGGTTCAGGGAAATCATTGTCAATTTAGAGTGTGGGTTGTGATAGGCTGGTGGGTAGGGACCCAAAGTGATGTGATTGAGAATTCTGTCAGTCTTGGTTGTGGGGGGGGGGGGGACGTCATAGTTACATAATATAAAAAAAAGACAAGAGTCCATCATGTTCAACCTAATACCCTAATGTGTTGATCATCAGGAGCCTAGAAGAGAACCAAGAAATTTTGGTTTTAGGAAGCCCCAACCCTAAAGGCTGGCTACAGCTGGGGCAAGGAGGGGTTGTGTTAGATGATAACTAGGGATGAGCGAATCGAATCTGACAAATCCGAATTAGTTACGAACTTCAGGAAAAATTTGCTTTGCAACGAATCCGAATATCGACTCAATTCAATTGCACAAATCGCTTTGTTGAACTCCATTTAGGCGTGATGACCCTGAATCACATGCAGCATGCAGCCTATCAGCAGCCAGCTACCCCTATATAATTGGCAGCCATCTTGCGGCCAGTCACATTAGCGTTTTATTTCAGAGAGAGCATTTTACTGCAGGGAGAGATAGAGCATCCTATGCTGTTCCCTCCCCCACAGAAGTATCGTATGCTGTGGGTTCAGCTCCACTATTTAGTGAGGATGATCTACTAGAGGACAGTCAGCAGCAACTGCCCAGCCAAGAGGTGGAAGAGACATCCGCCGTTTCCTCTGCTCGGTGGGCAAGTAGTTATGAGGAGAGTGGCGTGGGAGGTGGTATTGCGAGCGTTCAGACTCCTGAGCAGACACTGTTGAGGAACCTGAGGAGGATATCAGTGACGTGCAGACACAACTCATTGGTGACAAAGCCGATCGCACTTGGGAGCTGGGTGCAGAAGGGGCTTCATAAATCATCAGGAGAAGAGGGTTGCAGGTTGCCCGTGATGCAGCAGCTGAGCCAGCAAGGTGGAAGCATGGTTGGGAGTCAGCATGGTGGCAGAAGTGGGAAGTCTGGACCTAAACATCCCTGGAGTAGACCACCTGCTTCGCGGCAGCCTACCTTCCCAGGAGGTAGTGAAACAGGGATTGCTGGAGTCGGTGGCAGTAGCAGTTAATCAGTGCTGACTGTTGGGGGGAAAATCAGCTACTCAGCGGTGTGGCAGTTTTCATCAAGCATTCGGAGGATGTTAACCTGGCCACATGCAAGATGAGTTGGCAGAAGGTGAAGTGTGGCAAGGGTACCAATGTTGACACCATGGCCCTGCGTCAACATATGCAGCATCAGCATAAAGTGGCCTGGGATAACCATGGCTCTGATGCGGTGATCTAGCCTGCTGCATCACCACTACCTGTTTCAGCCAGCCAAGACTCCACCACCTCAGCCGAAGGGAGCTGTCTGTCATACCATCTTCTATCGATCCAGATGCTCCTGCTCCTTCTACTTTGAGTCAGTCATTTCGCCAGCAATGTTCAAGAGTCAACAGCATGCACCCACTCATCCAACGGCGCAGAAGCTGAATGTGCTCTTGTCCAAGTTCCTGGTACTGCAGTCCCTCCCTTTTCAAGTGGTGGACTCTGCACCTTTCAGAGAACTGAGGGCTTGTGCCGAGCCGAGGTGGAGAGTCCAAAGCTGCCATTTCTTTGCGAAAAAAGGCAGTACCAGCCCTGCACAATTTTGTGGAACAGAATGTGGGCCAGTCTTTGAGCCTGTCGGTGTGTACAAAGTGCACGCCAGCATCGACATGTGGAGCTGTAACTACAGTCAGTGACAATACATGTCCTTTATGGCGCACTGGGTAAATGTGGTTCCTGCACAGCCACAATAGAAACTTGGACAGGTCAGACAGCTTCCGCCTCTATGCTCTCAGGTCGTTGGTCCTGTGACAGTGTGCGACTCCGCCTCCTCATCCTCCACAGTGCCTCCACTGCATGGACAAGTCTCAATGCCCCTCCAGCAAACCATGTGTGCAGGGCATGGCGGTGTCACACTGTTCTTCACATGGGTTGCCTTGACGAACGGAGTCACACAGGGGAGGAACTGCTATAAGTCATTCATCAAGAAATCAAATCATGGCTTACTCCATGAAAACTGGAAATGGAAACCATGGTGACCGACAACAGGAAGAACATGTTGTCTGCGCTGCAACAAGGAAGCCTGAGACATGAGCCCTGCTTGGCAAACATGTTCAATCTGGTTGTCAAGCGGTTCCTGAAGTGTTCCCCCATCTGCAAGACATCCTAACAATGGGAAGGAAACTTTGCATGCACTTCAGCCACCTGTACACCGCAAAGAACACCCTCCTTGAGCTGCAGCGTCAGAACGGTTTCCCCCAACATAGTCTGATTTGCAACTTTTCCACACGTTGGAATTCCACCCTCCATATGTTGGACTGACTATAAGAACAGAGAAATGCAATCACCAATTTCTTGATGATCCAACTGCATAGGGTGCCTCCCCTGTGTAACTTCAATGTCAACCAGTGGCAGCTCATACATGACACCTACTGTTTGCTCAGGCCCTTTGAGGAAGCCAAGATTACGTGATGAACAACATCATTCCACTGCTTCATTTCCTACAACATGTGTTGGAAATGATGGCTGCTCAGGGCACTGGAGATGTGGCACCTACATCTCACAGCCACATGAGCCCTGTGGGGGCTGAACTGGAAGAGGAGGAGGAAGGGTGGTTTTTATAGTCATCTCACAGGAGAGGAAGAGCAAGAGCAGCCAGAGGAGCTAGAGAGTTATGAGAAAGATGAGACAGAGGACCCAGACACACCATGGCAGTATGCAGTGCATATGGAGGCAGGGAGTCCCTCCGAGTCACTTGCACAATGCACGTTCACTTGCTTGCGTAGTGACCGCCGAATTGTCACCATTCGGCAGTGAGATGACTTCTGGCTCTCCACCTTATTGGACCCTCGCTATTGGCACAAAATGGGGGATTTTTATACCCACTAAGAGGGAGGACAAACTGACCTACTACGTAGACATTCTACGTAGTCAGTTGGCCGATGCCTATCTGCGCCATCGTCCATCGTCTCGCAGGTCTGACTCGGGGGGCCCTCTGCGCTCACCTTCCACTAACAAGGCTGCTGGGGAGGGGAGGGGTGGGGTGTCAGGAGCAGTACCAGCTCCATCAGCAGCAGCCTGAGTCTACAGTCGCTGATGAGTACCTTTCTTCACCCGCATAGTGAAGCAACTCATCAGTAGACCTGGAGCAGGACCCGAACCAACAGGTGGTGGCATACATTGACATGAAATCAATAGAAGGCAGAAGATAATGTGCTCACCACAGGTACCGATGCTCAAGTTCAGGCTTTATTTTATAACTGCAGCGGACAGCTTCAGAGCAATGGACAGACACACGGGCAGCGAAGGTGATACAGGTGAGGCGGGGGCGTAACAAAGGGGCAGCAACTAGCTTCATCTAGCCTTTATTGACGTAGGACGTTAATGTGAGGTTTTTATACAATGACCTGACAGGCATTACTATGGAAACCAAATATCAGTTCAAAAATACAAAAAGTGAATCTAAGTGAATATAAAAAAACAACACCTACTTAAAAACATATACGCAGTTGGGAGGCTTTAGTGGAGAAATGCACCCATCTCATTCCTGTCATTCAATCGCAGTGGACCAAGCACATTGGCTCGGATTATCCACCGGGCTTCTTTTTCCATGAGCAGTAAGTGCCTTATACAGGACACATCGCTGTGGTGGACTTTTAGGACATGGGTAATAATCCGCAAACCCCCAACTCCTGTATGGACGGAGCGAAGATGCTCCTTTACACGTATTAGGAGTTTCCTTTAAGTTTTGCCTATGTAGTGATGTCCACATGGACAGATTAGACAATATACCACATAGGCAGTCTGGCAAGTTATACGTTGTTTTACTGTAACAGTGTAATCTCCTAAACTAAACAAGCTCTTTGCCAAATTCTTGCTACAAATAGTACAGTTACAGCATTTATAATTTCCTTTAGGAGTGGTTTCGGATAACCAATTCTGTTTAGTTCTTTTTTTTTTTTCACATTTTTGTGAGTTTTCACGAATGAACCTAAGGTCTGATTGCGCTTCTGAGTGATTATTGGCAGTAGGGGATTTCAGATCACTGTCCTCCTGAAGAATGAACCAATTCTTCTTAATAACATTATTGATTGTACGGTTCATGGAAGAATTTCTAAAGGAGAACATAATCCCTAGAATTCCTTTTTTCCTTATTTGGAACAATGTTCACTTTGTTTAATAATTCAGACCGTGTTTTCGTTTCTACTTTATTGAATGCATTGGTGCCTACTTTTTCAGGGTATCCTCAAGCTGTCTATCGGTTGGATAAATCTTTTGCCTCTTCTAGGTACTTGTTGTTATTGTTAATGTTAAACTTTTTTTTAGTATGTAATGGGTGTAAATGGTATGTAATGGTAGTATAAATGTAGAAGGGTGTTACGGGAAAAACCAACAATGCTTTTCAGTATGAAAATAGGTGGTTTTTACAATTACAAGGGACGACAATGGGTATTCCGTTCTCCTGCATTTATGCCAATGTATTTTTGGCCATGTTCGAAAGCAAATTCATCTTCACCTCCAGTAACCCTTTTGTTAAGTACATCAAACTATTTTTAAGATTTGTAGATTATATTTTAGTAGTATGGGACGGAGGTGAAGATGAATTTGCTAAATTTGTTCAACATCTAAACGTCAATAATGATGTCAATATGCTTTTCACCCATCATTTTGGGTCAGCAGCCAGCCCCCAGCTGATCCCTGTAGTTAAGGGCTGGCATTATTAGCTGACATGCAGCATTGCCACAGCTGGCTAGTAAACCTTTAGATCACCACTGTCAAAGTTGACAGTGGCATTTAAAGGGACATTTAAACCATCCCTGATCGCGGGGGGGAGGGGCGGCTGCAGAGAGCAATCCACTGCTGAGGTAGCCAGAGGGCTTACCTCTCCTTCTGTGAGAATGATTATGCCTGGCAGGTACAAGGCTTTATCAATGAGCGAAGAGCACACAGATCAATGTGGTTCTATGAAACCACATTGTTCTGTATGAGGAATCTAATGATTCCACGTAAAGTCCCCTAAGGGGACTAAAAGTGTAAAAAAAAAAAAAAGTTGAATGAAAAGTTTTAACAAAAAAGAAACCATTAACCGCTTCCTTATAAAAGTTTAAATCCCCCCTTTTCCTAAATTCCATATAAAAAAATATGTAACCATAATAAGAAATAAACATATGTTGTATTGCCATGTGCGTAAATGTCCAAACTATAAAAAGATATTATTAATTGAAGCGCAAAAAAATTCCAAAGTCAAAAATAGCGTAGTTTTTATATCATGAAAAAATAAATAAAAATTTATCAAAAAGTCCGATCAATACAAAAAAGGTGCTGCTAAAAAATTCAGATCACAGTGCAAAAATTGAGCTCTCTTACTGCCATGTACGTGGAAAAATAAAAAAGTTATAGGGGCCAGAAGATTACAATTTTAAACATACACATTTTCCTGCATGTAGTTATGATTTTTTCCAGAAGTACGACAAAATCAAACCTTTAAAAGTAGGATATCATTTTAATCATATGGACCTACAGAATAAAGATAAGGTGTAATTTTTACCGAAAAATTTACTGCATAGAAACGGAAGTCCCCAAATTAACAAAATTGTGTTTTTTCTTCAATTTTGTCGCACAATGATTTTTTTTTTGTTTCATCGTAGATTTTTGGGTAAATTTTTTTGCGCAAAGAATAAGCCATCAAATGGATTTTTAGGTGCAAAGTTGAAAGGGTTATGATTTTTAAAAGGTAAGGAGGAAAAACGAAAGTGCAAAAACGGAAAAATGCTTAGTCCTTAAGGGGTTAAATGCATCAATAACAATAACGACAAGTACCTAGAAGAGGCAAAAGATTTATCCAACCGATTGGCAGCTCAAGGATACCCTGAAAAAATAGTCACCAATGCATTCAATAAAGTAAAAACGAAAACACGGTCTGAATTATTAAACAAAGTGAACATTGTTCCAAATAAGGAAAAAAGGAATTCTAGGTATTCCAGGTTTATGTTCTCCTTTAGAAATTCTTCCATGAACCATACAATCAATAATGTTATTAAGAAGAATTGTTTCATTCTTCAGGAGGACAGTGATCTGAAATCCCCTACTGCAAATAATCACTCAGAAGCGCAATCCGACTTTAGGTTCATTCCTGAAAACTCTCAAAAATGTGAACAAAAAAGAAAGAACTAAACAGAATTGGTTATCCAAAACCACTACTAAAGGAAATTATAAATGCCGTAACTGTACTATTTGTAGCCTAATATGTGTGAAGGTGCATCTTCGCTCTGTCCATACAGGAGTTGGGGCTGCGTGGTTTATTATCCATGTCTGAGAAGTCCACCACAGTGATGTGTCCTGTATAAGGTTTGCTGGTATTGAGAAAGTTGATACTCCCTCTAGAGGGGAAGATAGGCACTTACTGCTCATGGAAAAAGAAGCCCGGTGGATAATACAAGCCAATGCGCTTGATCCATTGGGACTGAATGATAGGAAGGAGATGGGTGCATTTCTCCACTAAAGCCTCCCAACTGTGTATATGTTTTTTAAAGTAAGTGTTGTTTTTTTATATTCGCGTCAGTACGGGCCAGAGGAAGCACTGTTGAGCACAAAACTATTTGCCGTCCCTGTGTTACGCCCCCGCCTCACCTATATCACCTTTTCTCTCCGTTTGTCTGTCCATTGCTCTGAAGCTGTCCGCTGCAGTTATGAAATAAAGCCTCAACTTGAGCATCGGTACCTGTGGTGAGTGCATTATCTTCTGCCTTCTATTGATTCTATATGTTGCCATGTATGGATCTTCCGGATAAGAGCACCTCCTCTACCATTGCTATTACTGGACAGACACTTATGGTGTTTTGCCTGATATAAAATAACTGGACTCTATTATCAAATTACACATTAGCGGTGCCAGACAGTTCTCTCTTCAGTTGTTGTTGAATACCTTGACATGTCCATGACAAAACACTTTGAAGATCAGCAGGACTTCTAGGCAGCCAACCTTGATTTGTGGCCGCAACTAGCAGAGTTTGCCCTGGAAAAACCATCCTGCCCGGCCAGTAGTGTGCCATCAGAACAGGTGTTTAGTGTGGTGGGGGCCATAGTACATGTAACCCCAAGGAGAACTTGTCTGTCCACGTAAAATGGTGAGAGACTGAAGATGAATCAGGCATGGATCAGCCAGGATTTCCACCCACCAATGCCTGATGCATCAAGGTAGATTGACCATGGTGCCACACCAACAGTCCACAAATATGGATAGTACAAAACATATTTAACCCCTTAATGACCACGGATGTAAATGTACATCCTGGTGCAGAGGTACTTAGTGTACCAGGACGTACATTTACGTTGGAGCGATGATCGGGTCATGTGCGGTAGGTCCCGGCTGCTGATAGCAGCCAGGGACCCACCGATAATGGCCGACATCTGCGATCGCGCGGATGTATGCCATTAACCCCTCATATGCTGTGATCAATACAGATCACGGCATCTGCAGCAGCACGACTACATTTTATGCTAATCTGATTGCCCGTGGCATGGCAGCTGGGATCAGATCAGACATGGCAAATGGAGGTCCCCTCACCTGCCGCTGTTGCCTTCCCAGCTTCTTCTGCTCTGGTCTGAGATTGAGCAGACCAGAGCAGAATACAGACGATAACACTGATCAGTGCTATGCCCTATGCATAGCACTGAACAGTATTAGCAATCAACTCATTGCTATAAATCGTCCTGTATGGGGACTATTAAAGTGTAATAAAAGAAGTAAAAAAAAAAGAAGTAAAAAAAAAGTTTTGAAAAATACCCCCCCCCCCAATAAAAATGTAAAATGTCCCTTTTTTCCCATATTACCCCCAAAAAGTGTAAAAAAAAATTAATAAACATATTTGGTATCGCCGCATGCATAAATGTCTGAACTATTAAAATATAATGTTAATGATCCCGTACGTAAAGTATGTAATCATGGGTATCATTTTTATCATATTGACCCACAGAATAAAGAACACATTT
This sequence comes from Hyla sarda, assembly GCF_029499605.1. Taxonomy (NCBI): domain Eukaryota; kingdom Metazoa; phylum Chordata; class Amphibia; order Anura; family Hylidae; genus Hyla; species Hyla sarda. The sequence continues at coordinate 37,908,770 of NC_079197.1, read as the reverse complement.
CATTTTTACCGTAAATTGTACGACGTGAAAACAAAACCTTCAAAAATTTGCAAAATTTCGGTTTTCTTTTTAATTTCCTCACACAAATAGTATTTTTTTGGTTGTATTTTTTATGGTAAAATGAGTGATGTCATTACAAAGGGGCAACTGATCGCGCAAAAAAAAGCACTTATACTAGTCTGTGGATAAAAAATATAAAAGGTTCAGATTTTTAGAAGGCAAGGAGGAAAAAACGAAAATGCAAAAGTAAAATTGGCATGGTCCTTAAGGTCAAAATGGTCTTTGTCCTTAAGGGGTTAAGGTGCTGTTCCCCAATTACAGACATTCCTCTGCATCAGACCACAAGTAAGTATTGAGGATATGCATTAGCTAAAACTTTACTTTTCTTAGGATTAAATATTTGGACCACAATTTTTTTTTTATATCTAAGAAAAGGAAAGGTGTGCAAAAAACACCATGTGCCACCTACACCACCAAGTATTGATGTGATGCAAAGACCTCTAAAAGGTAGAAGGGAACAACGTATGGTCCATTGTAACCGGTGGGGATAAAAACGTACCCTGTAAGGCCCTATTCTCGCATTATTAATTCCCTTCTTGGCAAGTGTTACTCGCCCTTAAAAGGGCGGCTCCACACAGGAACCTCTTCCTATTTCCACCAACAAACACTGCCATTTTCAAGGGATTTTAGGTGGAAATAGGGAGAGTTTCCTGTGTAAGGTCCCCTTTTTAATGCGAGTAACACTTGCCATGAAGGGAATTAATAGGATGAGAGTAGGGCCTTACAGGGGAAGTTTTTACCCCTACCAGTTACAATGGACCATACATTGTTCCATTCCACCTTTTAGAGGTCTTTGCATCACATCTTGGTTGTGTAGGTTTATTCACACTAACATTTTTACAGCCACTATATGTCTCCTCATGCTTCCGCCATCTCCAGGCTGTCTCATTCTGCCACCATATATTCTCCTTATGCTGCCGCCAACTCCAGGCTGTGTCATTCAGCCACTACATGGTCTCTTCATGCTGCCACCACCTCCAGGCTGTGTCATTCAGCTACTATATGGTCTCCTCTTGCTGCTAACAACTCCTGGCTGTGTTATTCAGCCACTATATGGTCTCCTCATGCTTACCCCACCTCCAGGCTGTGTCATTCAGCCACTATATGGTCTCCTCTTGCTGCTGCCAACTCCAGGCTGTGTCATTCAGCCACTAAATGGTCTCCTCATGCTTCTACCACTTCCAGGTTATGTCATTCAGCCACTATATGGTTCCCTCTTGCTGCCGCCAACTCAAGGCTTTATCATTCTACCAGATTATGGTCTCTTCATGCTGCTGCCACCTCCAGGCTTTGTCACTGTGCTGCCATGTGGTCTCCTCATGCTGCTGGCACAGTAAATAAAACTTTTTAGGTTCATCTATTTGAAATCTTCATTTTAAATGTTAAAAAATATCTTTAATCTTATCATTTGTTAGGCCATATGGTCTTCATTTTAAATGTTAAAAAATATCTTTAATCTTATCAATTGTGAGGCCATATGGAACAGATGTAAAAAGCTCACTCACCAAGTACTCCCAGTATGAGACTGGGTGGCTGCCAGGAGGAATAGCGCCCTAATGCAGCTGCCAATTATATAGGCCTGGGCTGAGGGGGAGGGGCAGAGTGCAGACCAAGCAAAAACAAAGAAAAAAAGAGGGAATAGACAACACAATGTAAATTCAACTTGAGAAAAAAACAGACATGGTCGCACATCCACAACATGCACCTTGATCAAATGCTTCTCAGCAACATTTATTAACCCCTTAACGACGCAGGACGTATATTTACGTCCTGCGCCGGCTCCCGCGATATGAAGCGGGATCGCGCCGCGATCCTGCATCATATCGCGTCGGTCCCGGCGCTAATCAACGGCCGGGACCCGCGGCTAATACCACACATCGCCGATCGCGGCGATGTGCGGTATTAACCCTTTAGAAGCGGCGGTCAAAGCTGACCGCCGCTTCTAAAGTGAAAGTGAAAGTGACCCGGCTGCTCAGTCGGGCTGTTCGGGACCGCCGCGGTGAAATCGCGGCGTCTCGAACAGCTGATCGGACACCGGGAGGGCTCTTACCTGCCTCCCCGGTGTCCGATCGACGAATGACTGCTCCGTGCCTGAGATCCAGGCAGGAGCAGTCAAGCGCCGATAATGCTGATCACAGGCGTGTTAATGCACGCCAGTGATCAGCATTAGAGATCAGTGTGTGCAGTGTTATAGGTCCCTATGGGACCTATAACACTGCAAAAAAAATGTAAAAAAAAAGTGTTAATAAAGGTCATTTAACCCCTTCCCTAATAAAAGTTTAAATCACCCCCCTTTTCCCATAAAAAAAATAAAACAGTGTAAAAAATAAAAAATAAACATATGTGGTATCGCCGCGTGCGTAAATGTCCGAACTATAAAAATATATCATTAATTAAGCCGTACGGTTAATGGTGTACGCGCAAAAAAAATTCCAAAGTCCAAAAAAGCGTATTTTGGTCACTTTTTATATCATTAAAAAATGAATAAAAGTGATCAAAAAGTCCGATCAAAACAAAAATCATACTGATAAAAACTTCAGATCACTGCGCAAAAAATGAGTCCCCATACCACCCCATACGTGGAAAAATAAAAAAGTTATAGGGGTCGGAAGATGACATTTTTAAACGTATAAATTTTCCTGCATGTAGTTATGATTTTTTCCAGAAGTGTGACAAAATCAAACCTATATAAGTAGGGTATCATTTTAACCGTATGGACCTACAGAATAAAGATAAGGTGTAATTTTTACCGAAATATGCACTGCGTAGAAACGAAAGCCCCCAAAAGTTACATAATGGCGTTTTTTTTTCGATTTTGTCGCACAATGATTTTTTTTTCCGTTTCGCCGTGCATTTTTGGGTAAAATGACTAATGTCACTGCAAAGTAGAATTGGCGACGCAAAAAATAAGCCATAATATGGATTTTTAGGTGGAAAATTGAAAGGGTTATGATTTTTAAAAGGTAAGGAGGAAAAAACGAAAGTGCAAAAACGGAAAAACCCTGAGTCCTTAAGGGGTTAAAGGGGTATTACGGAATTTTTTTTTTTATTTGACTATGGTACAGGGGCTGTAAAGTTAGTGTATTTCATAATATAGTGTATTTACCTGTGTGTGATGGTTTTCTCACAATTCTTATGTGATTTTCACCCCAATATTTATTTTTAACAGCATACAAAATGACTGCTGTCTCGGATTTTTCCCAGCTTGCAATGAGGTCGAGACCTGACTCACTAGTCAGCTGATGACAGGGAGCATGTCTGCTTCAATGGGTGGAGGGATCAATCTGCAACTAATGCAACAGCTGTAGGCATCCTGATTGAAGACCACAGGTCTGCAGCTCATTTATGTTTCAATGGGTGGGGTAGCTGATGTGTGGGAAGGAAGAAAATGGTAAAATGGAAATACAAGTTCACAGAAAGCTAGCCACAGTGTTATGGTAATCTCATAACATAGCTATTTAGCCCAAGACAAGCGCAGATCCTTCCTAAGCATGTCCATTACTGTCTGCCAGGTATGTACTAAAATCACCTTATGCTGGATAACCCCTTTAAGCTAACAGGTTGTTAGTGTACTTTATGATCATGAAGTGCAAGCCCACTAGCCACATCAAAGCCACCTGTAAGTAATGGGTCCCTAGCATCCCTAGCATAAAATGGTGCAGCACAGAGTGGCGACCACCACCGCCCCAACACCAGTGCCCACAGGGGGAATGACCCAACTGGCAGAGCAGCCACAATGCCACCCCACAGACACAGCGCCGGGGCAGCAACGGATGCCAAACAGCAGCGTACCAGGGGGGACAGATATATAAAGTTCACTCACTAAGTGCTCCCAGTATGAGACTAAATAACAGTATTGTTTCACTAACACAGGACACTCCCTATGCATGTTATGGCAAGGCAAAGTGTTCTACACCCCTATTGAGGCTCTCTGTAGCCCAGAAATAGCCGTTTTTAACAGCAATTCACTGCAAATAAATTCGGACTGAACCAATGTTTTTAGGAAAATTCTGCTGAATTTTTCAAAAATTCGCTCATCTCTAATGACAACCTCAGGATCAATTTGTGTTCAAGATATAGCAAGAAGTTGACTGCTCTGGGGGCATGAAGTTTTGCTGGATATTCAAATCTAGGAAGCCCTGGAGGGGAAAGTATTGGAGCGGAGGGGCACATGACAGAAGGATGATACAGCTAAGGGATGTAAGGAGTTTATTAGGGGTAAGAGGGAGTGGTAAAGAGATGAGTTGGAAGGGGTATGAAGGGTTAAGGCCAGGGAGGAAGGGTCAGTCAGTATGTGGGCCAGGAAGAAGTCTTGCCCGCTCTATATGTTTGTTTTGCTTGTCGCAGCAGCAGTAGAAGGAGAGTGAAATGGAGGCACCAGTGGAAATCATGGCAGTTTTTTAATGGAGTTTGGAGGTGGGCTGGGATGATACCCAGCCTAGTGGTATATTCTCTGTGGGCATGGGCCCCAGGGAGGGGTTTGGGCCTCTGTAAACGGTGCTCTTGGGCCTGGTGCCTTACAACTAGTGGTAAATTAGTAGTACCCTGATACTTGGAGAATTATGGTGAAAATAAGGGGACGGTGCCTTCTTCTTCTGCTCGATACATACTCAGGAAATGTTATAGTTGTTGAAAGTGTTGTTATGGGTTTATGATGTTTATGCAGAGTTAACTTATTACACTGTTTTAAGTGTTATTGGTAATACATTGGGCTACTGTGGCCTTTTTTTTACCAACAAGAAGTGTCATTCTTTCTTGAGGTGGAATGGGTATTGGGGAGTCATAGCAGCCAGAATATCCCCTAGTCATGTAGAGTAGAGGACGTTCGGCAATAGCTGAAGAGCAGCAGGTTGAGGAACACTATAGAAAGTCTCCTCTTACATCTTCTAACACTTTCTCTAGGCCAAATCTACTATCCGCAAACAAAGCAATCATGTTCTTTATTTCATGTCCAGCTATCTGCACCCACTTCCTTACATGCTACTTTAACAACTTCCACTCCTCAGTCATCAACCTCACTTTCCTGACCAGAACAGTTTTTTCCTTCAAAAATAACAAAAAGATTTCTCCAATCCTCGAGAAGCTATTTCTTGACAAATTATGCTCTGTTTAGTGTCCCATGTGTAATGTTTCATTTACCTCTACTCTTAAAATATCTTGTATACTCTCATATAATCCCCTGTCTTCCTCAGTAATGGACCCCTTACAGTCTCATTTCCATGCTCTGCATTCCATAAGACAGCTCCTACTAAAGTTACTAAAGCTCTCTGGACTGCAAAGTTAATGGAACAATAGTAATATGTAACTGATATGTCTGACCATTCCATGCTTGTAAACTCTTTTAGAATACAGAATGTTGTTCTAAGTTTGGCTTTTATCTTATCTCCAAACAGAAGAGCCAAATCCAAGTATGAAGCAAAGAGATGAAGCAATGGTGGCAGAATGCAAGGCTGTATTGGGCACTAGACACTGGAGGTCCAGTGCCTGGGGCAGTGTTTACCAGGGGGCCACCAGCAGTTGTAAAGCTACAACTCCCAGCATGCTGGGAGTTGTAGTTTTGTAACAGCTGGGGGCATCCTGCTTGGAAAACACTCGCCTGGGCTGATGTCTTGCTAGGGTGACACCACCTACTGGTGATATTTGTCTCTTATAGTATTTGTAGCCACTGTATTGTAAAGTGCCGTGAAATAGGTTGGCACTATATATATGGCAAGTATTCTCCTTAGGGAGGAGCACCACTTCCGTTGTAGAGCAGAGATTCAAAAGGCCATTAGCACTCCGCAGTCTTTCAGAAAGCCTGCGGAGTGCTTATGGCCTTTTTGGATCTCGGTTATACACCGGAAGCGGTGCTCCTCACTAAGGAGAATACTTGCCCCTTTTAGCTAGTCAGAGGCCTCTCACCTCAGCCAAGCCAGAACACCCTGCTCTGTACTGACGAGAGGCAAGTACCCCAAAACAGCTGTCTGTAGATGGTTCTTCTTCCCTTCTGGGGAGAATTCTGGCTTGGCAAAAATCCCAATCAGTTTCTGAGACTTCGTACCTGGAGCCAGAGCTGATCTTAGGGCATGCTACCTGGGAAGGTGGTGTGATGATGAGCTGCTTTTCATATATATATATATATATATATATATATATATATATATATATATATATATATATAAAAGAGGATTGAAGCAGCATACATTGGTCAAAAGATTGAGTCTCTTAGCTCACTTTTTGATCATAACATGTCCCCCCCCCCCCATCCACCACGCGGAGGTTGGGACCCTAACACAAATTCTGAGCCTAACACTCATATCCACTCACCTCTGTTGGGCATATCTTTATGCTTGTTTGTACAACTCAGGGGGTATAGCACCCTCTTTGGCTGTGCACCCCTCCCCTTTTTCACAGGAGGTGTTTTAAATTGTTAATGGATCCAGCATGTCACCCAGTCAGAGGCTACATGCCCAACAGAGGTGAGTGGATATGAGTGTTAGGCTCAGAATTTGTGTTAGGGTCCCATCCTAAATGAGGCCACCTCCTCGAGGTGGATGGGGGGACACGTTTTGATCAAAAAGTGCGCTAAGAGCCTCAATTTTTTGACCAATGTGTGCTGCTGCAATCTTTTTTTTTTGTACTCTCTGTATTTGCCACAGCAGCGTGCATCCGTGTATTAGGCTCTTGTGCTGGCTATTTTTCTTTTTGCTTATATATATACCGGTATATATATATATATATATATATATATATATATTTTTTTTTTATATATATATATATATATATATATATATTAAAAAACTAAAGAAATTATACTCTGCTACATTGTAAAGTAGTGAGCGCACAGCCTGTATAACAATGTTTAATGTTGTGTCCCCTAAAGATAACACTCAAATAACACCCAAGTGGAAATGTCCAAATTGGGCCCAAAGTGTCAATATTTTGTGTGGCCACCATGATTTTCCAGCACTGTCTTAAGCCTCTTGGGCATGGAGTTCACAGAGCTTCACAGATTCCTCTTCCATTCCTCCATAAGGAAGGTAGTGGTCCTCTTGGAGGTGTTTAACCCCTTGGGGATTTTCCATTTTTGCATTTTCTTTTTTTCCTCCTTACCTTTTAAAAATCATAACCCTTTTTTGATCCTAAAATTTTGAACCTAAAAATCCATATGATGGCTTATTTTTTGTGCCACCAATTTTACTTTGTAATTACATCAGTCATTTTACCCAAAAATCTACGATGAAATGGAAAAAAAATCATTGTGCGACAGAATTGAAGAAAAAACGCCATTTTGTAAATTTTGGGGGCTTCGGTTTCTACGCAAAAAATGTTTCGGTAAAAATGACACCTTATCTTTATTCTGTAGGTCCGTACAATTAAAATATTACCCTACTTATATAGGTTTGATTTTTTCGTACTTCTGGAAAAAATCATAACTACATGCAGGAAAATTTATACATTTAAAATTTTCATCTTCTGACCCCTATAACTTTTTTATTTTTCCGTGTACGGGGCATTATGAGGGCTGATTTTTGCGCCGTGATCTGAAGTTTTTAGCGGTACCATGTTTGTATTGATCGGACTTTTTGATCGCTCTTTATTCATTTTTTCATGATATAAAAAGTGACCAAAAATAAGCTATTTTGGACTATGGAATTTTTTTTGCGCGTACACCATTGACCGTGTGGTTTCATTAATTATATATTTTTATAATTCGGACATTTATGCACGCGGCGATATCACATATGTTTATTTTTATCTACACTGTTTGTTTTTTTATATGGGAAAAGGGGGGTGATTCAAACTTTTATAAGGGAAGGGGTTAAATTATTTTTATTCACTTTTTTGCAGTGTTATAGCTCCAATAGGGGGCTATAACACTGCACACACTGATCTTTTACATTGATCAATGGTTTCTCATAGGAAACCATTGAATTGATCAATGATTCTGCCGCTTGACTGCTCATGCCTGGATCTCAGGCATTGAGCAGTCATTCAGCGATCGGACAGCGAGGAGAAAGGTAGGGAACCCTCTTTCTTTCCTACAGCTGTTCAAGATGCCGTGGCGATCCTGAACAGCCCACTGAGCTAGCCGGGAGCAGTTTACTTTCATTTTAGACGTGGCGTTCAACTTTGAACGCTGTGTCTAAAGGTTAATAGCTATTAGCCACGGGTCCCGGCCCTTGTTAGACCCCCTATGATGTGGGGCCATGGCGTGGCCCTACGTTATAGAAAGGGAGTGGGCGGAGGGCGTACAGGTACGCCCTCCGTCCCAATCAGGTTAAGGTCATTATCATGTGGAATACTGCTCAGTCTCCTAACGGAGGGGATCCTGCTCTGCTTCAGTATGTCACATTACATGTCGGCATTTATGGTTTCCTCAATGAACTATAGCTCCCCAGTGCCAGCATCACTCATGCAGCCCCAGACCATGACACTCCCACCACCATGCTTGACTGTAGGCAACACACACGTGTCTCTGTATGCCTTACCTGGTTGCTGCCACCCACGGTTGACACCATCTAAACCTAATATGTTTATCTTGGTCTGCTTATCTTCAGCAAACTGTTTCTTGTGATTTATTTTTAGAAGATGCTTTTTTTCTGGGACGACCATGCAGACCAATTTGATGCAGAGTGTGGTGCATATTCTGAGCACTGACAGGCTAATTCCCCACCCTTTCAACCTCTGCAGCAGTGCTAGCAACACTCATACATGTATTTCCAAAAGAATACCTCTGGATATGATGCTGAGCAAGTGCACTCAACTTTTATGGTCAACCATGGTAAGGCCTGTTCTGAGTGGAGCCTGTCCTGTGTGGTCTTGCCTTTTGTGTTGCAGCTCAGTTTCTGGATCTTGGCAATCTTCTTATAGGTCATCTTTATGTAGAGAAACAATCATTTTATTCATATCCTCAGAGAGTTCTTTGCCATGAGGTGCCGTGTTGAGCTGCCAGTGACCAGTATTAGAAAGTGTGTGAGTGATAACACCAAATTTCTGCAGCGTTTGATTAAAAAAAATTCCTCCAGACTCGGTGCTTCTCCCAATAAAAACGTTACATTCATTGTTTTCAATATTCATGCATAAAGTGGTATGCACTGGTCGACACGTTTCAAGCTCGGACTGAGCTCTTTCTCAAGATGTGCATGGTATAAAACATAGATAGACCTTATTATATACACATAGACCAGTGAACGGGTAAAACTTCCGGGTGTAGAATTGCCTGGGAGTTACACCCAACCAGCGGCTTCGATACTGGGTGTAGTAACATGGCGGTTTCAATGTTGTGACATATCCAACCAGCTAAAATAGTAAAATCACAAAAGTTACCAAAATAACATAATGATATAAAATTGTTTACATTCATCATATTAAAATGAAAGCCAAATTTCTGACACCTGCTCGCCATTCACACCTATGGGAGGAAAATTGGCTAATTGGGCCCTATTTGGACATTCTCAAGTAGGGGTGTACTCACTTTTATTGCCAAGGTTTAGATATTTAGGGGGGGGGGGGGGGGTGTTGACACCTGTGAGTCACTAGAATTGATATTGACGGTGTCTGATCAATATTTTATTAATCTACTTAATTTGCAGACAACCTACGTGGTATTTAAACATGATGTGGAGGAAAAAAAATTCAAATCAATTGGTAAAAAAAAAAAGCTATGCATATTTGTAAGTTTGTAAAAAAAAATGCAAGCCTTTTAAGTACCTTTTAGCTGCTGTATGCCCTTGGGGAAGTCATATGATTCTTTCCAATCTGACACAGTGCTCTCTGCTACCACCTCTGTCCATGTTGAGAACTGTTCAGAGCTAGAGGGGTTTGTTATGAGCGGCTGCTCCTGCTTGGACACTTCTAAGCACAGACGAGGTGGCAACAGGCAGCATCGTGTTGGATCGGGAAGAATTACACAACTTCCTCCATGGCATCTCGGCCTGACTGTGTGTTCGATGAGTCAAACTTACAGAGTCAATTAAGGTCATCAGGAACACAACCAGGCAGGGACTTATGGCGGTTATACGGATGCTAAAATATGCCTGTATTATGCTTGTGTGAAGCAAGTCTAGCAAGGTAAAGACAAGGTAATCTACCACTCCAAAGGTATGTTTTGCAAGGTAAAACAGTCAGTGACAACTATTGACTAGACACGTAATAATTGCCTGCTTTTAACTTTTATCTTACTAAGCCTTATTGACTAACCGGGTTGCTATATTAGACTTTTTACACTCACCATATTTCAACCCTCATTTAAGCTTAGCAGTCAGACGAACTCTTCAATGTTTGTATTTTCCATTTGTGACATCATGTGTGATATAAGTGTTTCATAAGCTCTTACTCTAATAAAGCATACCCAGTGCAGTCATAAATTTTCTTCTAGCTTCTTTAAAATTCTTCTATGGAACATAGCTTGCTGTCTGGGCTGCCATCACATGGCATGGCCTAACATTATAGTTAATAGTGGAAGTGAATGCATAATCAAATTACATAAAGTTACAGTATTATAAAAAAGAAAGAAAAAAAGAAAATACTGTATGAAATGAAAATAATAAACATACTAAACAGTTTACCCCTTAAGTACACAGCCAATTTTCATGTTTGCATTTTCATTATTCCTCCAGGCATTTTAAGAGCCATCCACAGACCCATTTGGGACATTGCTTAGTAAAGACACCTTTCATTTTACCATAAAATATACGATGCAACCCAAAAAAAAATAAAAAAAAATTATTTGAAGAATGTGTCAATTGAAAAGAAAAACTTTGAAACTTTTGGGGGTTTCATTGATACGTAGAGCGCTTTACGGTAAACATTATATTTTCTCTTTATTCTGAGGTCAATACGATTATTGCACTGCTTTTAGAAACTTAGTCAAAAAAATTTTAACCAAAAATTATTATTAGGATTACCCTAACTTTCTTATTTTTCTCATTTTTCCATCTGTGGGGCTGTATTAAAACTTTTGCGCAGTGATCTTTAGTTTTTATTCCCACCACTTTTGCAGATATGTGACTTTTTGATAATTTTTTTTTTTTTTTTTTGGGCAAATCACTGATTCTTAATATTGGCAATCTACTTGTACAGCCTGCTAGATGGCAAACCATACTAGTTGATAGCAGCAGAACAGCAAGGAGCAGGTGAAGTGCTCTCCAGCTGCCATTTTCTCTTATTGTGTCATGTATTGGAAGGGAAGGAGTCCGGCACTACAGGACTAAGGCTGAGGTTGAACAGACAGCTGGTGTGGATAATACAGGGATCCCCAGAGGATGGTGTAGGACAAGGCGGTGCAAAAATCCGTGGAGATGCAGATACAAATGAAACAAAGAAAACAAGGACTGCATTGACCGTCCATACAGCGTTTCTTGGAAGTCGTCAGGCATAGCGAGCTGGTACAAAAGCAGAGGCGGGGGACGTAACCAGGACAGGCTGTTTCACACTTATTTCTCCCGTTACTATCTTCTGTCACAAAATAATGGCCGTTATTAGTAATGGGCCATAACGGTTTAAAACGTCTTTTAGAAAAATCCCATAGACTATAATGGGATTTTCTAACGGCCGTATAGGATTTTGTTACTGCTGTTTTACAGCTGATTTTCAGACCGAACTTCGTACGGATCTTTAAAATGGAGTAATTTTGTAGTGTGAAAGGGGCCTAAAGATAAGCCAACCTCCCAAGAGCTAGGAGTTAAGTGTATGGCTTATGAAGTGTAAAGAGTTAAAGGGAACCTGTCATCAGATTTTACCCTATTTAACCATTGGTAATTGGTTATATAGGCTTAAATCATCCTGCTTACCATGTCCCCATGCCCTCGGGGTCCGCAGTGAAGTTGTCAAAAGTTGGTTTTAAAGTTGTCCTGCTCTATATGTTAACTGTGGCATCCTCAGGTAGTCAATGTTCTCCTGTAATCATGCCTACTCAAGCATGATTGACAGCCCTGGCTCCTCCAATGTTACTGATCTGCTCCAAAATCTTGTGCAGGCCCAGAAGCAACAACATCCCCTTTAATAAAGCTGGTTCTGGACTCACAAGACTTCAGTGTACATAAGGAGCAAAGCAGTGATGTCGGAGGAGCCCTAATACCTTCATCCCCTATGCTGATTGTAGGTGCCAGACTGTACACCATACTGCACCTCCAGCACTATAGAACTATATAGAGGTATATACCCCATGCCTCCACTGACTTAAATAACACATTGCTGCAAAAACAAGTGCCCAGTAAGTATTTATTTATCTATCTATATATTTATCTATCTATCTTTTCTATGAAAAAGACTGCAGAACTCCAACTTGAAGAAGACTCTGCAATGAAGCGGAACATTGTACACATTGTATTGGCAATGACAGAGTGTATATTTTTTGTCATTCTATCAGTATATGAAGTCCTTCTTAACACACGTGTCAGGCTGAAAACATTATTGGAGTTAACAAGATATTCCCACAATCTAAAATGATCCCCTATCAAGCGATAGAAGATAAATAGGTGATCTGTGGGGTTCTTAACACTGGGACTCCCACCTAATATGTGAAGAAGGCTTGGTGTGCTTCGGTGGGTGTGATTGGGGGGTGGCTGAGGTTGTAGTTATGGGCGTGGCATGGCTGGAGGGTGTGCTTAGGGTTATGGCTGAGAATGTGGTTAGGGGTGTAGCTGAGGATGTGGTTAGGGGCATGGCTGAGGATGTGGTTAGGGGCATGGCTGGAGGGTGTGATTAGGGGTATGGTTTAGAATGTGGCTAAGAATGTGGTTAGGCGCATGGCTGAGGATGTGGTTATGGGCATGACTGAGGGTGTGATTAGGGGTATGGCTGAGAATGTGGTTAAGAATGTGGTTAGGCTCATGGCTGAGGATGTGGTTAGGCGTGTCGCTGAGGCTGTTATTAGGGCTATGGCTGAAAATCTTGAGTGAGTTTTACTTCCCACATTTCTTTTTCCTAGGACTTTACCCCTGGGACAACCCCCATATAAGAACACTTTTTTGTTCAAACCTTGGTGGTCGGTTAAAAGAGGCTTCAGTGTAATCCTCTTCCACCATGATCTCACTAATGTTGTCAGTCTCATGTATATAAATAAACGCAGACTATGTAATGTTTGCTGCTGTTGAGAAAAAGATTCCAGATCCATTATTTCCTTAGCTGTAAGCAAAGTCAGAGTTGTCTGGCAACAGCTTATTTCTCTCTGCCTATTGTAATAAACATCAATGCTAATTTTATCAACTATGTTTTGCTATTGGTGTTCTGAACGTGTCTAGAAAGTGAACATCAGACAAGAAACAATCAATTACATTTTAACGTTTTTGAGTTATTTTAGTTTTTTAACGTAAGTTGAGTTATTTTAGTTCCTATTTAGACAAATAGTCTGAAGTATCGATTTTAATTGAATGTATATAGGATCTAGAACGCTTTTCTGTAAATTACCATTAGTAATTACCGTCAGCTCGTCGGTATCAGATCTAGATTATACTGTACATAATCATGAAAATCCGTAACACAGGTCTTTTGTCTTTCCAAAACATCAGTATTGTTCTATCCATAGGTTAATCGGGCCTTTAACTCAATGACATTCACCCTTGCTGTAAGTGATACAATCTGTGATGATCTGTATTCAGAATGTGTCGTTCTACATCTGTCAGCTTGTGAACTGCCATGTGGCGATAGAAGTGGATGGCCGACTACCAACAGTAAAACAGGTTTTGTCATGGTGTCATTGGCATTACAAAAGACCAGAAGGAGAAATTCTGTCACCTATCATAAAGCAATGGCACAAAAGACGGTAACTGTGGCTTTGCCCAGATGCCAACCAAATAATAAACACTCCCAGCAGACCATGTGAGTCTTTAAACTGCTTTTGGCAACAGGCAACTGATACCAGGGTACAGAAGATGCATCTGCTGGCGGGCAGTTGACAAGTTACGTGTTTGTTGAAGAGTTTTGTTTTTTGTTCTTTAAATAAGAAACAAATGTAGATAATAAAAATTGTTTATATCTTATTTTGGAGAAATATCTCCTGCACTGATCACTGACTTGAGGCTATGTTCCCACTGTGTTTTCTAGTATGCATTTTGGTGCATATCATAATTTCCAATGTAGTCTTCTGCGATGAGTATGCTTTTTAGTGTGGATTTCATGTACACATGGATAAGTGACCTAGTGTGTATTCTGTATGGAAACCTTGTCAGGAAGGCAGGACCTGAATTAACCTCACTGGTCCAGAAACGCAACAAAAGTACAGAAATAGTTAAATGCATGGGAGACATTGGAGGCATACACATATGTAGGATCAGGTCATCAGTGGTAAAATATGTCTACCATGAGGCAGTGAGGAAGATGGATGTTTGGATAGCATCAGATGTCAGAGTCACATATCATAGGCAAGTCTGGGACAAATTTTTTACCTTCACCCTTGATTTTTATGTCTGACCCTGGCACTTGAACCTGACTCTTAGACTTCAGCTTTACATAACTCTTCACTAGAATGTATGCAGCCTATGCAGCGTATGCAATGTATGTTATCAGAGTGTAAGAGCTGGGTTCACTCATAGTATTTTGGTCAGTATAAGTTCAGTATTTTTAGCCAAAACTAAGAGTGGAAGCAACACAGAGATAAACTATAATACTAACAATATTGATCAAATGGTATCCAAAATACCATTGTTCAAATTTACTTTTGCAAATGTACCAGAATTGTGGTATAATTTGCGCCAAAACATTTTTTTTTTTGCTGGAAACATACTAGTTGTGTTAAAAATGCCCCAAAATGCCAGAGAGAAGGTCAGCGGACCAGACAGAGATGAACACGAGCTGTGGGGGACGAGCAGGCAACAGCAATAGCAGCATGTTTACATTGGAGTACATGATAACTAGGTTTTTACATACAGTATGCCAAGCTGACATATATTATCACCAAAGGAATGTACAACACCACCTAAAAAACAGATTGAGGCATACCTGAGCTAAGCCCTTACCATGGTAGACACCGTGAGCCCAGACCCCAAGGATTTCTGGGTCACAAGATTAGACCATTGGCAAGAACTTGGCAAGTTTGCCATGGGTGTTCAGTCTTGTCCACCCTCCAGTGTAGCGTCAGAGAGAGTGTTCAGTGCTGCAGGCGTCATTGTCACCCCGAAGTGAACATGATTGTCTGCCAACAATGTGGAAAAACTGACTTCTGTTAAAATCAGGCATGGATCAGTGAGGAATTTAAACCTCATGTGCCCGATGTCACTGACTACTACCACCACCCCTGCTGTATGCTGGATACTACTGCCAAAATGCCCTGCAAAACCACCAGAGAGTAGATTGGTGGACTGGACAGGTGCAAACAGGAGTTGTAGGGGACAAGTGGAGGACCAGGGCTAGGTAAGTATGTTTGTTTCATATATTAATCCACCACTCACCCTTACTTGACCCCAGCAACAATTGTTTTTTTAAAAGCTGGTATACCCCTTTAAAGTGGTATTCTGCACTATAATAGACATATACTATGTATAAAATGCTGTTTCCATATTGTATCAATCTTCATATATGCTTCTATTACTACCCATAATGAACTCACAAAAAGAATAATACATACAGAACTAAATTTCATTAGCTGCCATTGAAGCCAAGTAAAGCCTTCCATTACTTTTCCTATAACATACAGTACACTCTATAGAATGCATTTGATTCCTAGGCGCAAGTTGCTCTCAACATGGTAATACAGTAAGTTCTTTGATGAACAATGGAATTATTTCACACTTCACTTTCCAAACTGCACAGACCCAAATATGATCTCATGTCGCCTGAACATGCCAAATTCCAGTAACCTCAAGGTTACCAAAAGCTTCCAGTAAAACAGAACCTCTGGCAATGGAAACAAATAGATCTTCATTTCATACGTTCAGTCCAACCTCCTTCCTGAATATCATTGTTCTCATCCCACACAGAAGACACAAAGCTGTGCAGATAGCTGATCTGGAATCCTATGACTCATTGAAACAAGTACAAAATGGTGGCTTGCCTGAGACAATGGTAGGTGTTACGGAAATACAGGGGCGAAGCGTCAGGGAAATCCAACATTCCAGAAGGGGATTCCAGGCCTGTGACTGACATCACAGTATAATTGTATTGGGATGGAGATTATGGTAATATGCTGTGAAACATCCTTCATTACAACATTACTATGAATGAAAGAACATGTGCAAGACAAGGGAAGGATGCATGCCATATGGAAGAAGGCCAAGGCTTTAGTCCCAAATGAGGAAATGCTATATGAATATGTTTTTTTTCCTGCGGAGTGTAGGGTTCAGCAGACATGTCTGCTGAAGGAGCTGCAAATGCTGACTCAGTTATATAAGAATCTAATAAAAGTCTTTGCAACATAATGACATAAGCCATTCTGGCCGCGAACATTGTCTGTTCTCATTGCCTACCAAATTAAAAGTCTTCCTGTGTACGCACAGTGCAGAGAAACCCCAGTCACAATATGTAACAATGTGATGAGAAGGGATCCCAGATGCTGGAAAAACCAAAGAGGGAGTTCCATCAGGAACACATTACAAATAGATTAATATCCTGTTAATCCTGACATCACTTAGAAGTTACTTTGGATGAAACAGGACTATACTAGACATATGGCTATTCTTTAGGTAGAAGGAGATTACAAATAAAGCATATTACAATAAGTTACAGATTGGTTTGTATACCTTAAAGGGTGTGTCCGACTTTTTGAAACTGATGACTTTTTCAAATTAAACAGCACAAATCTGCGGTCTCTTGCAGTGCCGCTTGGAGAAGTGCATATTGAACTTCTGGATAGGCCATCAATTTTAAAAAGTCAGATAACCCCTTTAACCTTTGACTACCAGCAAATCTAGCAAATGACCCTTAAATACAGTAAAGCTTACTGTACTCCAAAAACTAATTTTTGGTGAAGACAGATTTGGTATTACCACTTGTAGAATGGCTACACACTTATTTACATGACCATTCAGCCTGTAAATAAGTAGAAAAAAATAACCCTACCACCCATCAATAAAACATCAGTGCTCAGATCTTCATAACATTAAAACATACTGTTTATTAATGTAAATTACCCTTTTGTGCCACTAGAACAGCTCTGACCCATCAAGGCATGGACTTGACAAGAACTCTGAAGGTATTTTGTTGTCTCTGGCAGCAATATATTAATAACACATCTTTAAAGGGGTACTCTGCCCCTAAGCATCTTATCACCTAGGATAGGGGATAAGATTTCCGATCTCCCCCCCCCCCCCCCCCCACACGATTTCCAGCTTGGCACCCCAGTCATTCGGTGTACGGAGCAAATTTTGCTCTGTTCCTAATGACGGGCGACCACAACAATCACATCCCTCCATTCATGTCAATGGGAGGAGGCTTGATTGCTAAGTACTAGCCATCACGCCCCCTACCAAGCTTCCTTGTTCAGAATGCAGCGGAGCTGGCCGACAGATCGTGTGTGTGTGTGGGGGGGTCCCAGTGGCCAGACCCCCATGATAAAACATCTTATTCCCTATCCTTTGAAAAAGGGATACAATGTTTAGGGGCGGAGTACCCCTTTAAGTTATACAAGCTGTGAGGTGTGGTCTTCATGGATCAGGCTTGTTTTTCCCGTACACCCAACTGTGTTTGATCAGATTCAGAGCTGAAGAATTTGAAGGCCAAGTCAACATCAACTTTTCTTTTTCATGTTTCTTAAACATTCCTGAATTGTTTTGTAGCAGGGCATTATGCTGCTGTAAGAGGACACTGCCCTTGAGGAATACCTTGAAGGGGTGTAGATGGCCTTCAATAATGTTTAGGCAGGTTGTACATGCCAAAGTAACATCCATATGAATGACAAAACATAAACAGGACTCATCAGACCAGGCCGTCTTCTTATAACAGGTTCTAACATGACCATTATAGGAAAATTTAGTAGTGGGCATGGGCACTGTGCCCAGTGTACAGCTATGTCTTTACACCTTTTGAATAAAACCAGCAACAACTTTTCCAGTAATCTGTGCTATTAGACCAGATGGGACAGCCTTCACTCCCACGTGCACCAATGCCTATTGGATGTTCATGACCCTGTCACCATTTCACCAGTTTTGCTTCCTTAGAGCACTTTGGGTAGGTACTAACCAGTACATTCTGGGGAAAACCCTACAAGACTTGCCTGTTTTTTTAAATTTCCAGTTTTCTATCCATTACAATTTGTTGTCCACCACCAGCATCTGACTGGTCCCTTTCTGCATAAGGGTAGGGGAACACTTGCCATATTTTGTTGCATATATTCTGCAGATATATTCAGATTTTTCTTCCCATTGACATTATACAGCAGCAAAATACACAGCAGATTATGGCACATGTGACCCTACCCTATTACTGTATGTCCGACCACATGGCAATTGCCGTTGTCACAAGGTTAATCAATGTTCTTCACTTCAGCTGTTATTGGTCTTATGGTTATTGCTGATTTGTGTATATTATAGTATTATGTAAATATTGTATTGCAATACTTTTTATGTGGCCCGTGGTCGGACCTTTTTAGACAGCCACCCCAAATTATTGAAATCTAAAAATGTTTTTTACACCATAGATCAACAGAAATATCAGCACATTTATCCCATAACTGCTGCAGACCTCAATGAATTTTAAAGACAACTAGTGTTGAGTGAGAATATTCAAAATGCTAATTTTTACAGCAAATATCTTTACTTCGCGATTTCACAAATATTTAGAATATAGTGATACATATATATATATATATATATATATATATATATATATATATATATTGACAAAATGATAGCTTGTGGTCCAAAGAAGGCTCCAATATTATTTACTGAGTCGGTGTTCAGCATGACTATTTCGTATATGCAAATGTTCGCGAATATCGGCACCACCAGAGGACACTGATCCCTCCCTTCTTTTTTTAGGTGAAATATATAATCTCGCATGCGCATTATATAAATTTCATTACGATTTTCACATGGAAATAAAAGTGAACGAACATAGCGAATATGTGAATTTCGGGAAC
Organism: Hyla sarda; assembly: GCF_029499605.1. NCBI lineage: Eukaryota > Metazoa > Chordata > Amphibia > Anura > Hylidae > Hyla > Hyla sarda. Next base: position 37,889,716 of record NC_079197.1, on the reverse strand, counting down.
ATAGGATGAATATTTGTCCATATATTTGCGAAATATCGCAAATTTGTATATGGCCCCTGCCTCTCATCACTAGCCAAAAGTACATTGGATCACAAAAATGTCAATCAGGAAAAACAAAAAAATAAATATCTGCACTGCTTATCCAGTTGGAAAACTTTTATTCAATAGGACTAATATTTTACAACTTCTTTTTATTGGTGTACATTAACTATGCATCCGTTGGCTGGTTTGCCTTTTTGTCAGGTTAATAAACCATGTGCATTACCACTATGAACATGGGAATTACCCTGACATACAGGTTAACCCTGCCTCAAAAGGCATAGACCCTGTCCAACAATAAATATTAAAAAATCTTATTATTGATTAATTTTTCAACTGCAGGATTGGACATGAGAGATTTTTGTCGGCTGATCCTTCTTTTTCCTATAGAGTTCAGCTACCACCGGAGGTGTCTGGCAGCGGCTTACTTCTCCTTTCTCCATTCAGAATACAGGAACACTGGGCCAAACCAAATGTTCATGTGTGTGGCAGGATCAAGCGAGAGATAACGGTCAGCAGAACAAACATTCAGCAGAGAACTACTGCATGTCTATGGCTACCTTAACTGTTTTTAGTAACCGGTTTGTTTCATTTTTTTCTCTTTTTTGTTTTTGACATCTTTGACATTGGATCAATCAATGCATTACAGCTCTTGTATTTCAATGAGCAATACTCTATGTAATAACATAATAAATATGAAATTAAACACTTAAAGGGGTATTCCAGGATTTTTTTTTTATTTGACTACAGTATGCTACAGAGGCTGTAAAGTTATTTTAGTTCATAATATAGTGTCTATACCTGTCTCGCATTCTTCTGTGATCTTTGCTCTGGATGTTCATTTTTAACAGCATACGAAATGACTCAGGTATTCCCAGGATGCAGTGCAGCTGAGACACACCCTCACTAGTCAGGTGATGACCGGGAGCCTGTTCTGCTTCAATGGGTGGCGAGATCGCAGGGAATTTGCAACAGCTGGAGGCACCCTGATTAAGCACAGGTCTTTTGCATGGAAATCAGCTTGTTTGTGGAGACCTGGAGCAGGACCTGAACCAGCAGGTGGTGGCATACCTTGACATTACCATGCCAACACACCTTGAAGATCCGCTGGACTTCTGGGCACCAAATTTGATTTGTGACCGCAACTAGCAGAGTTTGCCCTGGAAAAGCTGTCCTGCCTGACCAGTAGTGTGCCATCAGAGGGGGGTGTTTAGTGCGGTGGGGGCCATAGTAACCCTAAGGAGAACTCATCTGTCCAAGAAAAATGTTGAGAGACTGACCTTTGTGAAGATGAATCAGGGATGGATCAGCCAGGATTTCCACCCACCAATGCCTGATGCATCAGAGTAGATTGATCATGGTGCCACCCCAACACTTCACAAATATGTGATACTGCCAAACAGATTTAAGGTGCTGCTCCCCAGTTACAGAAATTCCTCCGCATCAGACCACAAGTAAGTATTGAGGATATGCATTAGCTAAAACATAACTTTTCTTAGGATAAAATATATGTACCCAATTTTTTCTTTAAATCAAACAAAAAGGTGGAAGGCAAGAATGGATGGTCCATTGTAACCGGTGGGGGGAAAAACTTTCCCTGTAAGGCCCTACTTTTGCTTTATTCATTTCCTTCTTGGCAAGTGTTACTCGCAATAAAAAGGGCGGCCCCAAACAGGAGTAAGAAGGGAATTAATAGGGCGAGAGTAGGGCCTAACAGGGAAATGTTTTACCCCCACCTGCTACAATGGACAATATGCTGTTCCCTTCCACCATTTCCAGGAAAGTGTCCCTTGTCTTAAAAAAGACAGCCCCACACAGGAACCTCTCCCTATTTCCACCTAAAAATCCTGGGAAATGGCAGTGTTTGCAGGTGGAAATAGGGAGACGTTCCTGTGTAGGGCTGCCCTTTTTAGGGCGAGTAACACTTGCCAAGAAGGGAATTAATAATGCGAGAGTAGGGCTTTACAGGGGAAGTTTTTACCCCCACCGGTTACAATGAACAATATGTTGTTCCCTTTCACCTTCCACCTCCGTCTTTGCATCACATCAATACTTGGTGGTGTAGGTTGAACATAGTGTTTTTGTGCACATCTTTCCTTTTGTTTGATATCAAAAAATGGTGGGTCCATATATATTATCCTAAGAATATTATTAAAAGTTAAGTTTTATGTAATGCATATCCTCAATACTTACCTGTTCACACTAACATTTTTACAAAAGGGACCGTTTTCTTCTACCTACCTTCCTCAGCTACCATTCTGATCCTGTCACCCACGTGATGCCACACATCTGATGCCAAGTTCTCCTTTTTTCACCCACCTTTGTCACCAGGTATTGATATTACCACCCCCCGCCCCACTATGTCACCGGGTCACTTTCAGGACTCCTGAGGCTGCCACCATATATTTTCTCATGCTGATGCCAGCTCCAGGCTGTCTCATTCTGCCACCATATGTTTTCATCATGCTTCTGCCACCTCCAGGCTGTGTCATTCAGCCACTATATGGTCTCCTCATGCTTCCGCCACCTCTAGGCTGTGTCACTGTACCAAATTCGAAAAAATAAATGGGAGCTCAACATAAAACATGAATTACCCAGCCGAGGATACTGTGTTGCACATAAACCCAATGTGCCAAAAGGACAACCAACAATAAATATAGGAAAACAGTCCTACTAGGCTGGGGATGAAGGTAAAAATGTAAGAATGTAAAAGAGAATAGGAGGAATAAAAGAGAGTAAGAATGAAGTAAAGAGATAGTGTCCAATGATAAAATAATATTTAATAGGTACATGCACAGTCTTCAGCAGGGCCCTTGCCTCAGACTGTCAATAAATAAAAACTGTCAGCACCAGCAGGGTTAACAGGTGCTTACAAGGTGTTGTTGCAAGATTGCCGGGTTACGCCCTGCTGTCTGAGTGGCTAGCTACTGATTGACCACATGTGCATCTCCCTATATTACCAGGCATCAGACACTGGGAAGATGCCTGCGAAAGCAGTCATTACCCGAGTAGCTAGCAATCCTTTATTTTCTTGTATACCCGGCAACTTGACTTTTGGCTTCTTATGTGACTTATCTTTGGTTATAGCGATTCGGCATCTCTTCCCACTCCTGGCTTGACTTGGTTTGTCTGACATCGACTTTATGTGTGTATGTTTAGTTTGTCTTTGTTAGTTGCTTGTTTCCCTGTTGCTTCTGACAACAGACAGGATTGTATTTTATTGTGTTGACTTTTGACTCCCCTCACTTATTTAGGAAGGGATTGTCGACCAGTTTCTGGCCTATCATTTAGGATAGGCGGACAAGTAGGCAGGGACAGGGGCGCGGGTAAGCTTAGCGAGCACTCATTCCCTGCCCATACGTGACAAAAATGCTATAAAATAAGCTAAAAGATTAATGCAAAAATATTTATACAGTATTTCTCATATAAGAATGTTTATGCAATACTAGGTGCTACCACTTGGGACAGGTCAGGGAAAATAGGACATTCGGCAATTCGGCAATTACAGTAACCCCCCGACATGCGATGGCCTCGACATATGATCAAATCGACATACGATGGCCTCTCAGAGGCCATCGCATGTCGATGTCAGCATACGATGCTTTTATATGTCGGGGCCATCGCATTAACTGCTATCCGACAGCGCAAAATGCTTAAGCTGCTGTCGGATAGCAGTTTAAGCATCCCAGACAGGTTCGCTTACCCGAAGAACACGCCGGAGCAGCGGGACAGCATCGGGAGCCCCTGGGACAGCATCGGGAGCGGTGAGGACGCGGTCCGGAGCGGCTGGGACAGGTGAATATTAAATGCACTTTTTACATTGCACGAATCCCTCAACATACGATGGATTCGACAAACGATGGGTCGTTTGGAACAAATTACCATCGTATGTTGAGGGACCACTGTAAAGTGCTGCAGGTGCTGGAGTTAGTATAGTCTTTCCACAATTAAAAGTCACTTGATATAGTCATTGTTTTATCTGCAAAGACAGCTATGTGTCTGGATTGTAATAATATCAGTTGAAAGTATTTGGTGGCAGAATTTTTGCAGAGCTGGAGGCCCCGTTTTTTGAGCCCACTTTACCCTGTCGGCACAGGGCTAGGTGTAAGCGGTCTCAAAGCTGGGAGTTTACTGTTGTATAATTGGATGCTCTGTTTAATAGCCTCAGAACCTCGCTACCACCAACGGCGCGGGGACCAATGTGCGGGGTTCTGAGCGCAATGATGTTAGACACAATAACACAGAGAGTTCACAATTTGTAATCCTTCGGAACCTTGCTAGTGCCCGGCGGCTCTCTGTAGGCCAGAAATATCCGTTTTTAATACAGGTTTGCCGCAAATAAATTAGGCCGAATCGGCAAAATAAAATTTTTCTAAATTTCACTCATCTCTAGTCATGAACACAAGGGGTTAATGCTATCTGCCTCTAGGGTAATTCCATCTGCCCTCCTCACACTCTTACCACATTAGGCTATGAGGTATCATTTTAAAACTGCAGATGGGTACTCTTTCCTTCTGTAGTGATTATTGGCTTGGTATACATTCCCAGTCAGTAAAAGGTATCATGATTGAGTTGCTTTGCATATCCCTTTTTTCCCAGAACAACATTACAAATAGTGACTTCATGCAGATGTTGCACTGGTTTATTGTGGACCTTTTATTCCAGTACAGCAAAGCATGGGTACTGATCACTGTGTCTCCATGCCTCCACGGAAAGACGTGTAGGAGGAAATGAAAGCAAAATATGTCCCAAACTATACAAGAGTTATTACTAGAACATGGGCGGCTCTGTAATGGTCCTCATTTAGTCAATTAGTCTCTGTGTCTGAAAGTCTCTGCGCAATAACTTTTTCTCATTAAACTATTAACTCAATTAAAAAGTGCAGTTAGTTATTGGAATTTTTCCATATTGGCCCTCATTTACTAACAGGATTCCAACACTTTTTTTTTGTTCGGTTTTCCCTGCCAGTCAAAAGATCGGGAAAAGTGCGACAGATTAGTAAATACCTAGAGATAAAAAGGTCACAAAAGCAAAAATTAAAAACAAACTAACACTCCACTCATAGTAAATGAGGGCCATTGTGTTTTAGTTAGTTTCTATTTTCATATTGGGGTTTATTTACTAATGTGATCCTGACTCTTTTTTCTCAGGTTTTGCACCCAAATTGTGTCACACATTCCATGCAACACAATTTGCGACCAAAAAAACCAAAGCCCTCCATTTTACAAGAAAAACCCGAAAAAGGTGTGGTCCCTGGAGAAAGTGGGCATGGTCCCAACTAAAGGGGCGTGTCCCAACAGTTTTGAAATATACCAACATATTTACAAAGGTTTACACAGAAAATGTGGTGGATTAGAGTTGTAAAAAAAGCAAAACGTAGGGAAAAGTGCAAGATGTAGGGAAACCTTAGTAAGTACCTTGGGAAAAAACCACAAAGAAAACTACACTCCACTCTAAAGCCCATTTATCGGGAATCTTCAGTGTCCTTTACAAAATAATTTCCTCTAATTCATGTAGTCTGGGTCATTTTGGGAGGTTTGGAGATAACATCCTTAGATACATTAACGAGAAAAAAATATATAATGCTTTATGTTGAGCTCAAGAAAAACATCTCTACTATCTTTATTAGAAACCTTTTATGAATGCCAAGTCATTAATTACATCTATGGAAATGCATCACTTCCTGACATTACCATTGGACCAATACAACATATTTCTACTTTCATAATTAAATGAATGCGCGGAAAAAATGACAAGGTTATAAGAACATTGGATGTCCATTCTTGAAAATGACTGATCACAGGGGGTTTCTTCATTATTTTTAAGTACTAGCCATGATGTCCATTCTATTTTCATGTAATTAAATGGAATAGATTATGTTTTATCTTATTTATATAGTTACAAAGGTTGAAAAGAACAGAGACCATCAAGTTCAACCTATAACCTTATTTTGCCCCTACTATGTTAAACCAGAAGAAGACAAAAACCTGTTTGATGCTGATGCCTATTGCCTTATACTAGGGGAAAAAAATTCCTTTCCGACTCCAAATATGGCAATAAGAATTAATCCCTGAAAGAACATTTTTCTATAATGTTATTTCTTTACACAAACACGTCCAGGCCTCTTTTTTCAACTCTTTTATAGTGTTCATCGTGACTACATTTTATGGCATATAATTCTCTCATTGCTCTTACAGTAAAGAACCCCCAACTGTGCTGGTGTACAAACCGTCTTTCCTGCAGATGTAGCGGATGCCCCCTCTAGATACAGTTCTGGGTATAAATAGATAATGGGAGAGATCTCTGAACTGCCCCCTGATGTACTTATACATATTTTTTAGGTCACCCCTTTTTTTTCTAATTTAATTAACCCTAATTCTGATAATCTTTCTGGGTACTGTAGTCCACCCATTCCCATTATTACTCTGATTGCACGTCTTTGAACCCTCTCCAGCTCCACTATATCTTTCTTGTACACTGGTGCCCAGTACTGTACACAGTATTCTATGTGTGGTCTGACTAGTGATTTGTACAGCGGTAGAATTATTTCCTTGTCGTGGGCATCTATGCCCCTATTGATGCACCCCATGATTTTATTTGCCTTGGCAGCAGCTGCCCGACACTGGTCACTACAGCTAAATTAACTTTTAACTAAAAGTCCTTTTTCATATCAGTGGTTCCCAGTATTTAACCATTTAATACGTATTCCCAGCCTGGATTTTTCCTCCCCATGTGCATAACCTTACATTTATAAAAGTTTAACTTTACATGTATCAATGTTAAACAATGTTGATATATTTACCTACAATCCAATGCATTTAATAGATATATTCTGACTTATCGTATCACACTGTATCATGTTATATGTTTGATTCAATAACTCCTTAACGACGCAGGACGTATATTTACGTCCTCCGCTGGCTCCCGCGATATGCCGCGGGGTCACGCGGTGTCCCCATGTCATATCGGGTCGGTCCCGGCGGCTATCAACGGCCGGGACCCCCGGCTAATACAGGACATCACTGATCGCGGTGATGCCCTGTATTAACCCTTCAGACGCGGTGATCAAAGCTGACCGCCGCGTCTGAAGTGAAAGTATCCCCGCTGCTCAGTCGGGCTGTTCGGGACCGCCGCGTTGAAATCGCGGCATCCCGAACAGCTTACAGGACACCGGGAGGGCCCTTACCTGCCTCCTCGGTGTCCGATCGACGAATGACTGCTCCGTGCCTGAGATCCAGGCAGGAGCAGTCAAGCGCCGATAACACTGATCACAGGCGTGTTAATACACGCCAGTGATCAGCATGAAAGATCAGTGTGTGCAGTGTTATAGGTCCCTATGGGAGCTATAACACTGCAAAAAAAATGTAAAAAAAAAGTGTTAATAAAGGTCATTTAACCCCTTCCCTAATAAAAGTTTGAATCACCCCCCTTTTCCCATAAAAAAAATAAAACAGTGTAAATAAAAAAAAAATAAACATATGTGGTATCGCCGCGTGCGTAAATGTCCGAACTTTAAAAATATATCATTAATTAAGCCGCACGGTCAATGGCGTACGCGCAAAAAAAATTCCAAAGTCCAAAAAAGCGTATTTTTGGTCACTTTTTATACAATTAAAAAATGAAAAAAAAAAAAAAAAAAAAGTACCGTATATACTCGAGTATAAGCCGAGTTTTTCAGCACGATTTTTCGTGCTGAAAACACCCCCCTCGGCTTATACTCGAGTGAACTCCCCCACCCGCAGTGGTCTTCAACCTGCGGACCTCCAGAGGTTTCAAAACTGCAACTCCCAGCAAGCCCGGGCAGCCATCGGCTGTCCGGGCTTGCTGGGAGTTGTAGTTTTGAAACCTCCGGAGGTCCGCAGGTTGAAGACCACTGCGGCCTTCAACATCATCCAGCCCCCTCTCACCCCCTTTAGTTCTGAGTACTCACCTCCGCTCGGCGCTGGTCCGGTCCTGCAGGACTGTCCGGTGAGGAGGTGGTCCGGTGGGATAGTGGTTCCGGGCTGCTATCTTCACCGGGGAGGCCTCTTCTAAGCGCTTCGGGCCCGGCCTCAGAATAGTCACGTTGCTGTGACAACGACGCAGAGGTGCGTCATTTGCGTCATTGTCAAGGCAACGCATCTATTCCGGGCCGGAAGCGCGGAGAAGAGGCGCCCCCGGTGAAGATAGCAGCCCGGACCACCTCCTCACCGGACCACCTCCTCACCGGACAGCCCTGCAGGACCGGACCAGCGCCGAGCGGAGGTGAATACTCAGAACTAAAGGGGGTGAGAGGGGGCTGGATGATGTTGAAGGCCGCAGTGGTCTTCAACCTGCGGACCTCCGGAGGTTTCAAAACTACAACTCCCAGCAAGCCCGGACAGCCGATGGCTGCCCGGGCTTGCTGGGAGTTGTAGTTTTGAAACCTCTGGAGGTCCGCAGGTTGAAGACCACTGAGGGCGAATGATGAGAAGAGGATGATGAAGGGGGGGGTGTGGGGATGATGAAGGGGGGTGGGGATGATGAAGGGGGGGGGGATGATTACAAGGGGATGATGAAGGGGGGATGTGTGGGATGATAAGGGGATGATGAAGGGGGGATGTGCGGGATGATAAGGGGATGATGAAGGGGGGATGTGTGGGATGATAAGGGGATGATGAAGGGGGGATGTGCGGGATGATAAGGGGATGATAGGGGGGATGTGTGGGATGATGACAAGGGGATGATGAAGGGGGATGTGTGGGATGATAAGGGGATGATGAAGGGGGGATGTGTGGGATGATGACAAGGGGATGATGATGAGGATGTTAATGACGGGTCTGGATGATGACAGGGGGGGATGAGGTATTTCCCACCCTAGGCTTATACTCGAGTCAATAACTTTTCCTGGGATTTTGGGTTGAAATTAGGGGTCTCGGCTTATACTCGGGTCGGCTTATACTCGAGTATATACGGTAATCAAAAAGTCCGATCAAAACAAAAATCGTACCGATAAAAATGAGTCCTCATACCGCCCTGTACGTGGAAAAATAAAAAAGTTATAGGGGTCAGAAGATGACATTTTTAAACGTATACATTTTCCTGCATGTAGTTATGATTTTTTCCAGAAGTACGACAAAATCAAACCTATATTAGTACGGTATCATTTTAACCGTATGGACCTACAGAATAATGATAAGGTGTCATTTTTACCGAAATATGCACTGCGTAGAAACGGAAGCCCCCAAAAGTTACAAAATGGCGTTTTTTCTTTGATTTTGTTGCACAATGATTTTTTTTCCGTTTCGCCGTGAATTTTGGGTAAAATGACTAATGTCAGTGCAAAGTAGAATTGGTGACGCAATAAATAAGCCATAATATGGATTTTTAGGTGGAAAATTTAAAGCGTTATGATTTTTAAAAGGTAAGGAGGAAAAAACAAAAGTGCAAAAAAAAAAAGAGTCCTTAAGGGGATAAGCCCTTTACATTGGATTATACTCGTTACGGACCAGCATTACCCCCACAGACCAATTTATTCTGGTGGTGGTATCTATTATTCCCATCTCGTATATAGTGTCTTTGGGCTCCATCGGGTTCAGGGCACTTCTAGGTCCGAGCAAATCCCATTGACTTGAATGGGGTCCATGGAGTGTTCACTATTTTAAGAGAGATGAGTGGAGAAAAGAAACTCCTGTCCTTAAATTAGGTTGATTGCCAGAGCTCCCTTTAGCGGAGTTCAATGGCAGTGTGAACCTAGCTTAAGAACTCCGTTGTTTTGACTTTTTTTTTTAGAAAAATGTTTATTTTTTTATGCAAAATTTTATAGTAGTTATAAAGGCCATTATCATGTAAGAAAAAGGTAACAATAAAAAAAAAAAAATATATATATATATATATATATATATATATATATATATATATATATACACATATACATATACTGTGTGTATATATATATATATATATATATATATATATATATATATACCGTATATTATATATATATATATATATATATATATGTATATATATATATATATACACCGTATAAGCAGAGTTTTTCAGCATGATTTTTCATGCTGAAAACGCCCCCCTCGGCTTATACTTGAGTGAACTCTCCGCCTGTCAATCTCTTCATCAGTGGTCTTCAACCTGCAGACCTCCAGATGTTGCAAAACTACAACTCCCATCAAGCCCGGACAGCCATCGGCAGTCTGGGCATGCTGTAGGTTGTCATTTTGAAACCTCTGGAGGTCCTCAGGTTGAAGACCACTGCGGCCTTCGTCATCATCCAGCCCCCCCCCCCCCGCCTTTTGTATTGTACTCACCTCCCCTCGGCGGGAAGTTAGGGTGAGCTGGTCTGGGCCACCTATGCTGCAGGGACCGTCCGGTGGGGATGGTTAGTCATTGCGGGCTTTCCATTTTCACTGGGGGGGCCTCTTCTCCGTGCCGGCCCCAGAGTAGTGACGTTGCCTTGACGATGATGCACAGGGACGTTGCGCATGAACGTCCCTGTACGTCGTCGTCAAGGCAACTTCACTACTCCGGGGACGGCGCGGAGAAGAGGCCCCCACAGTGAAATGGAAAGCCCGCAATGACTAAACATCCCCACCGGACGGTCCCTGCAGCATAGATGGCCTGGACCAGCTCACCCTAACTTCCCGGCGAGGGGAGGTGAGCACAAAACAAATAGGGGAGGGGGGGCTGGATGATGACGAAGGCCGCAGTGGTCTTCAACCTGTCCGGGCATGCTGGGAGTTGTAGTTTTGAAACCTCTGGAGGTCCGCAGGTTGAAGATCACTGAGGAAGGGATTGACAGGCGGTGATGATGAAGGGGGGGGGATGATGACGAAGGCCGCAGTGGTTTTCCACCTGCGGACCTCCAGAGGTTTCAAAACTACAGCTCCTAGCATACCTGGACAGCCGATGGATGTCCGGGCATGCTGGGAGTTGTAGTTTTGCAACATCTGGAGGTCCGCAGGTTGAAGACCACTGATGAAGGGATTGACAGGCGGTAATGATGAAGGGGGGGGATGATGACGGGGGTCTGGATGATTACATGGGGGGATGATGTATTTCCCACCCTGGGCTTATAGTCGAGTCAATAACTTTTCCTGGGTTTTTGGGGTAAAATTAGGGGCCTCGGCTTATATTCGGGTCGGCTTATACTCGAGTATATACGGTACTCATTGTCTAAGATTATGAGCTCACAACATATGTGTATGCTACTTATTGCCATAGTGATAGTTGCCTAGTTAAATATTAATATAAACAATGTATGTAGGGATGAGTGAATCGACTCTGACGAATCCTAATTCATTACAAATTTCAGGGAAAATTCGATTAGTAATGTATCCGGATATCGCCGCGGTTCGATGAAACAAATCGCTTCATTAAACTCCATTTAGTCCAGTCTAGGCTCCAGGTCATCTAAAATGGCGGATCCACATGTGAGGACATGGGGCAAGGAACTCTGGGAAGGCGGGAAGGCGGGATGACCCTGAATCACATGCAGCATGCAGCCTATCAGCAGCCAGCCAGTCCTGTGATGTCACAGCCCTTTATAATCGGCAGCCATCTTGTGGCCAGTCACTTCAGCGTTTTATTTCAGAGAGAGCCTTTTATTACAGAGAGAGATAGAGCAGTGTGTGTGTTGCACAAAAAAACTGCTTTACAGCAGCAATTCACCACAAGCCCAAATCACTGCAGCAGAAGCACTGACGGGGAAGGGAGAGAGAACGTACACTTTTGGGTGTACTACACAGCGACTCTGTATTGTTGCAGTGGGGTGTACAACAACTCTAAATCAAATAGGGGCCAGTTAGGCTGAGCACTAAAAGCCATTGTCACCTGCTATTAGTGCATAATAATACTGTACTGGGATGAACTACACAGCGACTTTGTGCTGCACCACTAGTGTGTACTACAACTCTAAAGCTAACAGGGCCAGTTAGGGTGAGCACGAAAAGCCATAGTCACCTGATTTTAGTGTCTAATACAGGTTGCATAGCAGAGGTATTGTCCTCTCATAAGTGTGACCTGTGTGTACATAGGTGGTGTACGTTTTTTTTTTTCCTGTAAAATTAATTTGGGCCTACTTACTGTGAAAGGCCAGCCAAAGCCACACACTTGTTTCTGTAGTCTAATACAGTTTTAAGCATAGTGGAGTGTATAGGCCTCCTCTCATAAGTGTAAACTGTATGTACACCTATGTGGTGTCCTTTATATATTTTCCTGAGACTCTGCCTCCTCATCCTCCACCGTGTCCTTAGCCTCCACTGCACGGACAAGTCTCAGTGCCCCTCCAGCATACCATGTGTGCAGGGCACGGCGGTGTCACGCTGTTCTTCACATGGTTTGCCTTGGAGAACAGTGGACCACCAGCTTGATTTTAAACTGGTACTCTGCTGCTCAGCGTTTCTGAACGCTGGAGCCGGGAGCTTGTGATGTCATAGCCCCACCCCTCATGACATCACGCCCCGCCCCCTCAATGCAAGTCTATGGGAATATCCCATAGACTTGCATTGAGGGGGCGGTGTGTGACGTCATGAGGTGGCGGGACTATGACATCACGAGATCATGGTGCCGGCTCCAGCATTCGGAACAGTTTGCTCCAAATGCTGAGCAACAGAGTACCCCTTTAAGATGAGTATGAGCTTTTTTGCTGCAGCAACTTATACACTGCAGCAATTATACACTATTGGAGCTTGAATTACCGCGGCTGCTGGCACCAGACTTGGCCTCCGATGGGTCCTCAATAGAGATGAGCGAATCAAATCGCATAAATCCAATTTTTTATAAATTCACTCCTCTCTAGTCGTTGTCATACATTACCTCTGGAATTACCACAAGAATCCAATAAAACAGGTTGGAGCGATAACAATAAACTATAACTGTTTAAATGAAACATTCGCAGTTTCACAGTCTGGGGTTGCGGGGTGGTGCTGAGGCAGGGGCTGGAATGCTCACCAGAATGGGTCCTCAAAAAAGGATTTACATTTTTTTTTACAAAATTACAATTACATGAAATAAAATAAAAATGTAATTAGCAAATCTCGTTAATCACTTCAATTGTGATGCCACTGTGGCGCCTGCCGCCACATCCAGACGCTCTGCGTCCCAGCACACTCCTATGCATGTTACACCCCTATTGAGGCTCTCTGTAGCCTGGAAATAACCGTTTTTAATAGCCATTCACCGCAAATAAATTTGGATCAAACTAAATTTTTTCGGAAAATTCGGCAAATCAGCCGGATCTAATTTTTCAAAAATTCACTTATCTGTAAATGTATGTTTTGTCTTTTTTGTTTTTTTAACAATTGTCTTTTCACTTTCTAAAATGTTGTTTTTCTTATTTCTTGAAGGGCCAAGTGGCAACATGCGGGAGCTTAACTCCTAAATCAGCTTGTGATGACTCAATTCTGAGTAGTCCCATGCCATAGCAAGTGCAACATCTCCCAGCCTGTCCCTGTGCGGAGAATATCAGAAAGTCTGTGAAGAGCGGAAGGGTGGTGGATGATGACAGCACATCTTTATGATACTGTGAGTTGAAGGAGCTGAGTCAGTCCTAGGAGAATCAGGGAGCTAGAAGAAAAGATTAAGCAGGGGAATGATGAGGCTTCCGAAGACCCTTCAGTAATTCCCAGTTCTTCAAAGTCCACATCTTCCACTTCTAGTCAACTGGAACATAGCTTATCTGCACTACTGGTGCCCGCTTCTGCCTTACCTCTCTGCAGTTTAACTCTTTCTTCCCTGAATGTAACTCATCCATTTACTTTTTACAATATTTAGTAATGATAAGTAATGTGAAATATGCCAAAAAGACATAAACATTACAGGAATGACATCTTCACTGAGGCCCTTCATCTGGGGAGGTTTACAAGTGATAAGCTGAGAGGATAGGACGACATTTAAAGACACAGAGAGAGATTACACCGGGAGATAAATCATTAAGATAAAACAGAGCAATGGAATGAAGGATTGGGTTACATACAATGGAGTACTAGCGGTGTTAATTTAGGACGTGAGGGATCTGGAGTTAGTCAGCTTTGACACAATGGTGTGAAGTGTGTCCATGTTATGGGCTATAAATCCAGGTGTGAGATTGAGTCCTTGACTTAATGAATGGAAAGTTATCGGTCTGAATTCCCAGACATTTTGCTATCTGTAATTCTTATGCACACAGCCATATCACATTTCTGCACATCCTCAGTTATATGGAGTCATAAAATGTCACATATAGAACTCTTCTGTCCTCCGTATACCTCTTATTTAATATAGTATCAGACAGATACTATATAGCTCAGGCATTCCCAATGCTTCTAGCATTGCTTTCTGGTAAAAAAATATCTTAATAAGTAATATGGAATTGTATATAGGCTGGCTCTATATGGTGACATATAGGGGGTGTGGGGGGATTTATGAAACCATTACGCCAGGCTACAGGAGAAGAAAATATGCCAATGTTTGCACAACCCCCCCAGATTGGGTACAAATTTGCAACTTTTTTTTTTTTTTACTTTTTACAAAGTGGGCAGGGTTTGCTGTAAAGTGACTGAAAAAAACTGATTTACTGTAATTCATTATAATTCTTATTTTATTTAAGATTTAAATAAACCTAGAGTCTACAGCCACCTCCCCCACTTCCTAGCCCACCGATTTATATCCAATAATGCAGGGGTACTTAACTATTTTTAGTAGGGGTCCGCTTATCCAGGTCTGCCATCCGGTAAAGGTTTGAGCTAAACGCTAAGACCAGGTTCACACCTAGTGGCCACAGATAGGCCAGTATTAGGCGTTGCCTGTTATAAAACATAATTAATAAGTCATAATCGTTCTCCAACTGCCACACACTGTGCCCCTGGTATAATACTGCCACTGCGCCCCTGGTATAATACTGCCACTGTGCCCCTGGTATAATACTGCCACACACTGTGCCCCTGATATAATACAGCCACACACTGTGCCCTTGAATATAATACTGCCATATGCTGTGTACCTAAATAGAATGCTATAAAACACCATGCCCCTGATAGAATACTGCCACACACTGTACCCCTGGGTATACTGCCACACACTGTGCCCCTGGTATAATACTGCCACTGCGCCCCTGGTATAATACTGCCACTGTGCCCCTGGTATAATACTGCCACACACTGTGCCCCTGATATAATACAGCCACACACTGTGCCCTTGAATATAATACTGCCATATGCTGTGTACCTAAATAGAATGCTATAAAACACCATGCCCCTGATAGAATACTGCCACACACTGTACCCCTGGGTATACTGCCACACACTGTGCCTCTGAGTATATAACTGCTGCACACCGTGCCCCTGAGTATAATACTGCCACACATCGTGCCCCTGAGTATAATCCTGCCACACATTGTGCCCCTGATTATAATGCTGTCTCACACTGTGCCCCAGAAGATAATACTGTCACACACTGTGCCCCTGAATATAATACTGCCAAATGCTGTGTACCTAAATAGAATGCTTCAAACACCATACCCCTGATATGACGATGCTCCACTTTTCTGGCCTCTTCTATTCAGGCCTGGCCAGAGCAGATGATGCAGGCAGCGCTAATCGTGCTGCCTGCATCATAGGAGAAGCGCTGGCCGGGCAGGGAGCATATGAATGCCAGGACAGCGGATGCCTCCGTCAGGCAGTTTCCTGAACCGGCCGGAGGTCCTGATGATTGGCGGCCGTGGTCCGGATCTGGACCGTGGTCCACCAGTTGAGTACCGCAGCAATAATGTAAAGCTATAAGACAAGCATGCAACCCCTTTTTGTTTACACCTTTGTATAACATGGCATGCACCCTTATCCTTTCATTTCTCTTCCTTGACTTTTTCCCCTCCTTACCTTCTTTTTATTATTATATTATCTTGTTAATATGTTTGTTATAGGATACAGCATCTAAGATTTTGCTCACGACTTAATGAGTTTTTTTTTTTTGTAAATGAGGTGCCTATTATTCTTTATACCAGACTTTTACTGCCTCTATCCAATTGTTATTTGAAAAAGACCTAATAAACACTAAAAAGTATATTTAATAAACAAAAAAAAAACAAAAAAAAAAGACAGGCCTCCAGCAGAATCGTTGGACAGGAGAAAACAAGTGTCATCACCCTTCTAAAAACGAAATAGATATTTTATTAGGATATTACTAAAGAAACCACGATCTCCATGATTGAAGAGACAGAACCTCACAAAACATGAATAAAATTGATTTTTATCTTCACACAATACATAAACTGTAAAGTGTTTACGAGAATTCTGAATCATAAATGCCCAGGATCACTTCATTGCAAAGAATTGTTTATTTTTACCAAGCGTATTATGCAACAAAACTTTATTTATTTATTATTTTATTAAAAGAAGAACATCTGTACTTTTGTCTTGTTTTCTTTTTCCCCAAAAGGTAACTTGTGAGATTTTTTGACAAACGGTTACATACTGTAGGATTTCGACTTTAAATTTTGCCATTGATTTTAATTACTCAAAAATATCATACAGCATTAGTTCTCTATTTGCACAGTGTCCAAAAGGTCCATATGTCCAAATATATTGCTGTGTACCACTAAGCGTCTCTCTCTCTCCCTCCGATCAAGTGTTGCACTTACAGAAGCTTCCGTATAATGTTTCTAAATTAGATTAAAAACAGTGACTGGTAGTTGGGACCAGATGGCCAAAAGCAGACAAGATAAGTAGTATGACATACTGTAATGTAGGAATATCTGCCCTCAATAAATACGTCTCTATATGTCAGGACAAGACTACAGTCAGAACATGACAACAACAGGCAGCTCCCTGTGCCTTTACTGCCCAGCCCACATAGAAATGGTGATGCTACAGCCATGCTGGATGTCTTATCCACTAAATTCTACACAACCATACTCTTCTCAGCCTAATAGAGAAAACAGATGGTTAAACCCAACTTATGACTAGTGTTGGGCGGGAATATTCACATTTCGAATTTTTATTGCAAATTTTTAAATTCACGAATATTGCGAATATATTTGCTATATATTCGAAATTGCGAATATTTGCTTTTTTTCCGCATATGGGAATATTCACATATTCCTTCGTTTCACTTGTGGGCCAATTAGAATGATGCAAATACACTTGTCAGAGGTTATCAACAACCTCCCTAGCAACCAATAGTAAAGTTGCCCACCCCCTCACTGTTTTCTTCCTCGAATACACGAATATGCGAATATTCACATATGCGAACATACAAATATAACAAATACGCAAAATTCACGAATATAGGATGAACATTCATCTATATATTCACGAAGTATCGCAAATTCGATATGCTGCTCATTATTGATTATGACTACTTATACATTTGCGTCGGAAGTGTATTTTAGAGATTCTCAGACATTTACCTTGGATATTTCTAACACCCTGATTTACTAAGAGTGTTGTGTAGGTTTCTTTGTGGGTTTTAATTTCCTACAATGCTTTTTCCCCAGTATTTACCAAGGTTTCCCTACATTTAGCTTTTTTTTTACAAATGCTCTGATCTGTCGGGTTCTCCTCATCTCAAATCTACTTCATTTTCTGTTGAAACCTTAGTAAAAATGTCATGAACACACCCCTTTTCAGTGGTCACGCCCCTTTCTTGAACATTCATACCGCTTTTTCGGGTTCTGTCAGTAATAGAGAGTTAGTCGGGTTTTTCTCAATTCTGACGCAAATTCTGGCGCAAACAGAATTTCTGGCACACAACCCGACAAAACATGTCGGGTTT
Source organism: Hyla sarda (assembly GCF_029499605.1). Classification (NCBI taxonomy): domain Eukaryota; kingdom Metazoa; phylum Chordata; class Amphibia; order Anura; family Hylidae; genus Hyla; species Hyla sarda. Next base: position 37,871,953 of record NC_079197.1, on the reverse strand, counting down.
GCAATAGTAAATGTAGATGACAATCTATATATTTAAGAGGGACTTTGAGAGATACAGTGATCAAGCAATTATAAATGTGCAAGTGGTGGGGGGGGGGGGGGGGGCGTGAGACCACTGTTAGGCACCTCTGATGGTGGCTTATCTCTTTTGGAAACAAAAAGATCAAGTGTTGAAATTCAACATGCCCGCATGCCCGCATGCCTGATCATTCTTTTTGCCAACATCACCTGTCAGGGGAGAGGTGCCTCCTTATACAAAAAAGATAGTGGGCCGATTCTGCCATAAACTTTGCTATCTGTTTGGGCACCTTAAAGGAGTACTCTGGTGCCAGAAAGTTATACAGATTTGTAAATTACTTTTATAAAAAAAATCTTAGTCCTTCAAGTACTTATCAGCTGCTGTATGCTCCAGAGAAAATTGAGTTGTTCTTTTAGTCTGACCACAGTGTTCTCTGCTGACACCTCTGTCCATGTAAGGAACTGTCAGAACCTGTTGGGTTAAATGGTTCAAACAGCTCTCTCTGTTTGTTTTTGGTTCTGGGCTACGCCCAGCTGCCTGGTCTGGTCAGCTGACCTTGATGAGAGCACCTGGTCTGGGCCTATTTAAGCTGGCAGTCTGCTATCGTGCCTTGCCTGTGAAAGAGCTCTTACTCCTAGTTAGTGTTTGTATTGAATCTTGATTTTCTGGCATATTTGACTCTTTGGATCCGCTCTCTGACTATTCTCCTGTCTCTGCGATTTGGCATTTCTTTAATTTCTTGGTATTGACTTGGCTTGTGGACTGTGACTTATTGTGTGTGTAAGTTTAGTTATTATTTCTGTTAGTGTGTGTGATTCCATACAATGTCTCCGTCTGCATTATAGCTTATTTTGTTGATGTTTGACTCCATGCACTTATTCAGGCAGGGATTGTCACCGTGGTTGGGGGCCCGTCGCCTAGGGGGGGGGGGGGTACGCAGGTTGGCAGGGCAAGTGGGAGTGGGTGAGTTCAGGGGTTCACTCTTCCCTGCCCATACGTGACAGGAAATGTTCAAAGCAGGAGAGGTTTGCTATGGGGATTTGCTGCTATTCTGGACAGTTCCTGACATGAACAGAGGTGTCAGCAGAAAGCACTGTGGTAAGACAGAAAATAACTACATAACTTCCTCTGTAGTATACAGTAGCTGATAGGATTAAGATTTTTTAATAGAAGTAATTTAAAAATCTGTTTAACTTTCTGGAGCCAGTTGATTTCCATCGGAGTATACCCCTTTAAGTATTCCTCATGTAATGCAAATATTTTATAAATAACTCAAACATGTAATAAAGGCAGGTGGAAAAATGTAACTATTAAATAATATAAGGGGAAAAAAATTAAAAGCCCTACACATATTTGTTATTCCTATGATCAGTGGTCACTTTTGCATAAATTCTTCCTGTGCAACTACTCAAGCTGCACATCAGGTACTGTACCTGCCTCCGATTTTTTAAAGACTTTAATTTAAAACTAGAGGTTTTCTAGTACTTCTTTTCTTCTGCCTAATATAAATCTGAATATATTTCATAATATTGCAATGCAGGGCTTTTACAAATAGATATTTTTTTTACACAAACTGTAACTTGTGTGCTCTTTCTGCAGCATAGAAGTATAATGCACCTCTATTATTATGCATGAGAGAGGTGCACTAAGGGCACACTGCTTTCTATGGCCGCCGTGCTTAGGATTCATCTGATACTGATCCCAAGTAAGGCCATGCCATGTGACTACAAATTCAGTGCAGATCTTTGGAGCTCTTTATTTATTGAATTTTTGAATCCCAAGCTTTACAAGAGAATTTATTGTAAGCGTATGATCACTGAAAGTTATTGGGCTATATATTGTATTAGACAGTGAATATGGCTTATCTTACTTATGTGGTCTTTCACATCATGAAAGAACTATTGTAATATGATGTTGTCCGCTCAACTGCCTGTTGGTTTATGCAATGGCTGGATCTAGATAAAGAAGATCTGCTGGATCAATGACATAGGTTTCGGCGATTCATTTGGGCTACAGTTGTCTGTCCGTAGAGGTTTTGTAAGGAGTATGCTGCCTGTTGACTCTTGCCAAGATGTCTGCCCCATGTTTGTAATTTTAGAAATTATGAAAATATATTATATTTATGCAAATTGATTGACACATCTAAAACAACTTACTGTCTACTGAGTGGTACAGAGACCAGTCTGCAGCAATGTCCTTTGACATCACCACAGTTTAGAGTGGTCTATGGATCCCAGGGCTCCAGTCACTAACAGCTCTTAAGAATAAGAACCCCCGACCCTTTCTGGCCCTCTTGCAATGCTTCTGTTTAAACAACTCCTAGTAAATTATTTGGAGTTGTGTAAACTAAGTCACTCATTCTCGAGAAAGATGTAGATGCCAGAGGTGGGACCTGCATCTATCAATATAGGTTTTGAGAAGAAAATACCCTTTAAGCTGATGCATCAGTATGTATGGTAGCTTCTTGACTCTTCCCCGATGGCAGATTTTGAAGGAGAGAAAGACCTGGGATGTCGGATTTTAACTGCCTAAACTTTTTTATGATAAGGTGATAAGTTGCCACCAGAGCAGTCTGACTGCTGTACTGAGAACACATGCATGCTTGTTCAAGCTTAGAGGGCACATGTATGGGGAATTAGCCAATAGTCATCTATAGACATCACAAGTGTTTAGTCCCTGCTCCTGTACACCACATTTGTTTCTTCCTGACTCCTGTACACCACATTTGTTTTGTCCCTGCTCCTGTACACCACATTTGTTTTGTCCCTGCTCCTGTACATGACATATGTTTTGTCCCTGATCCTGTATATGACATATGTTTTGTCCCTGCTCCTGTACATGACATATGTTTTGTCCCTGATCCTGTACATGACATATGTTTTGTACCTGCTCCTGTACACCACATTTGTTTTGTCCCTGCTCCTGTACAACACATTTGTTTTGTCCCTGCTCCTGTACACCACATTTGTTTTGTCCCTGCTCCTGTACACCCATTTGTTTTGTCCCTGCTCCTGTACATGACATATGTTTTGTCCCTGCTCCTGTACACCACATTTGTTTTTTCCCTGCTCCTGTACACCACGTTTGTTTTGTCCCTGCTCCTGTACATGACATATGTTTTGTCCCTGATCCTGTACATGACATATGTTTTGTCCCTGCTCCTGTACATGACATATGTTTTGTCCCTGCTCCTGTACACCATATTTGTTTTGTCCCTGCTCCTGTACACCACATTTGTTTTGTCCCTGCTCCTGTACACCACATTTGTTTTGTCCCTGCTCCTGTACATGACATATGTTTTGTCCCTGCTCCTGTACACCACATATGATTTGTCCCTGCTCCTGTACACCACGTTTGTTTTGTCCCTGCTCCTGTACATGACATATGTTTTGTCCCTGCTCCTGTACACCATATTTGTTTTGTCCCTGCTATTGTACACCACATTTGTTTTGTCCCTGCTCCTGTACACCACATTTGTTTTGTCCCTGCTCCTGTACACCACATTTGTTTCATCCTTGCTCCGGTACACGACATTTGTTTTGTCCTTGCTCCTTTACATCACAAGTGTTTACTCCCTGCTCCTGTAAACCACATTTGTTTCATCCTTGCTCCTGTACACCATATTTGTTTTGTCCTAACTCCTGTACACCACATTAGTTTAGTCCCTGCTTATGTACACATTCGTTTCATCCCTGCTCCTATACACCATATTTGTTTTGTCCCATCCCACCTCCTGTATACCACATTTATGTCAACCCTGATTCCACTTCCTACATTGGTTCAGCCAAAGACTTACTGTAGCTCTCAGCTGTACTGTTTGTGACAGGGACTCTTGTCTATTACAATACCAGATCATGTTCATACATCAAGTTGGTAACCATTTGGCAATTGGGGCATGTCCAACTTTAATCTGAATTTGAAATAAATCAGACGTTGCTGATCTGGAACTGGAATGTATCTTTGGAGATTGCCATTTCTTTTGGCCCGCTGTAGTTATCGCAAGTACAGGCATGGCATGGTATGTTTCCATACTGTGGTATTTTATCGTCGCATATCAATATAGTATGTCTAGTTCTGAATGTACTGTCTAAACACACTACAGATAATCAGTACATATAATACAATACAGCAGGGAAGTTAAAAACTCTTTGCAAATGGCAGAAACACCATTATGATAAAGACATTTATGCTAAAAAGAATGCCTGTCTCCGTGGTTACTCTCTTGGAAAGTAAGCTTGTTTGATCTCATATGCCATTGTGTAAAATTGATAGCTCTGCAATAAACCTTGGGGAGCAGCGTTTATCCTTTTTGTAGACTGTGTAACAACGGATATTGCTGCTCCCATGAGAGGTCAAAACTGGGCAAGTAATGAATCATTCTTTGTGAGCGGCTAAGTTAGCATATGTCCTTACTGAAAACATGTGGAGTACAGACTAGAAGCCACCACTCAGTGACAGGATCATTCTGACTCCGCATACTGGACTTCTACGACAGTAATGTTATTGATGCTAATAAAGTGACCCTATTTACTATGTTTTATTTCTATAGTGCTAGAATAATCCACAGATGGCATCAGTCCCTTATACATAGTGGAATCCAAAATCCCATTGTACACGTAATTGCCAACACAGACACATACATACTAGAAGCAGTGTCAAAGGTTGTATGCAATGAGAAAAACATGGCTGCTACTGTTGTCTATAGGACAGGTCTGGTATTGCAGCTCAATCCTATTTAGCAGTAGGAATATGGAGTAACGCTGCATATTTTCCAAGGACAGTTTCACATTTTTTAAAATATTAAGAGTAGGGTCATAGACACTGCATCTCCAATATATAGCACACTGCAGGAAATTTGCTGTGCATTCTGCTACGAGCAGACACACTTTGCTACCTGGCTGCAGCCCTGTGTGAGCAGTAAGGTTTGGAGGCTGGTCTATGCCGGCGTATGGTAGTCAATGGCTGTACCATCTTGCCAATGTTGGTACAACATTGTACAGATGTTGACCAATTCATGTGGACACGGTTTCATTAGCCTGCAATGATTACAATATGGCACCTTCCCCAACCCATCTCAGAAGGTATACTTTGGAGATGAGAGCGAGTCAAATTAGGAGACTGCACCCTAAAGGAGGATCATGCAAAATAATTATACAACTTACTGAGGAGCAGCTGATAAGTACTGGAAGGGTTAAGATTTTTAATTAGAAGTAATTTACAAATCTAAAAAGAGGTTTTTGTATTGTGCAGCTCACAAATAAATTAGTCTAGGCTATATGGAAGGTACTTACACCCAAACAAGTACCGAATAAATAACTATAGAAAGGAAAAAAGAGGGTACCATAAGCCTCTAGTCTAATACCATAAAATGGTACATGATGATAACCAAATATTAGAAAGAACTGTGCTTCACTTTGATGATAAGAACATTTATTTATAAATATAATTGCAAAAAGGTAACAAAAAGATAACATTAAAGGGGTACTCCAGTAAAAACCTTTTGTTTTTTAAATCAACTGGTGGCAGAAAGTGAAACATATTTGTAAATTACTTCTATTAAAAAATCTTAATCCTTCCTGTACTTATTAGCTGCTGAATACTACAGAGGAAATTATTTTCTTTTTGGAATGTTCTCTGATGACATCACGAGCACAGTTCTCTCTGCTGACGTTATTATTATAATAATAACGTCAGCAGAGAGAACAATAAGAAATATTTACCGCATGACCACCGCAATCCACAAATCGCCATCACTTACCTCCGACACAACTCCATCATCTGCTGATTCTTCACCTGGCTGTAATTCATCCGCCATTCCACCAGACACCGAGAGATCTCCCACGAGGCTATCCTTTCCTTGTTTCCGGAGCAAGATCCATCTATCTCCGAGTACATCTCCACCTCCGGAGCCACTCCGTGACCGGTGACTTCTCTTCGGCCTGCGGCAACCGGGCCCGTCACCGCAAGCGCATGCCAGCGCTGGACACAGCCTCCACTACATCTGCCATCGAGCCTGCAATTACTCCGTGACCGGTGATCTTTTTTGGCCTGTGGCATCCGGGCCCGTCACCGTATGCGCACGCTAGCGCTGGACACAGCCCTCACATATCCATCTCTCGGACGTCCAGCCAAAACTACCCTTAGGAGTTGGTAACTATATCACTTTGTGAACTGTTCTAAATCACATGAGAACGGAGTGTACAGCACAAAAGTACACTGTCGGTTTGCAATATATTGGGATAGCGGTAGAACGTAATTCACATGCTATATTTTAAAATTTTTAATATATGCTTTGTATTCAAATATCATACCTCCCCACAAGGGCCCTGTGGTAGGAGGCATTTATGTATTAGATTTGCATTATTTATTTTATGTCTCATTTGTAATATTTTTTATATTAAATTTGTACATCATTTAAAGTGAAGCACAGTCCGATTTATTTATTTTTTCTGTAATTCCATCATCATGTACCATTTTATGGTATTAGTCTAGAGGCATTTGGTACCCCCCCTTTTTTTCCTTATAATTTACAAATATGTTTAACTTTCTGCCACCAGTTGATTTAAAAGCAAAAAGGTTTTCACCGGAGTACTCCTTTAATAACAACCTCCTTTCACAGGACCCTTGTGGGGAGGTGTTAAAACATATAAAGAATGGTATAAAACAATGAAGTCTTAATAAACTGCTATGTAATGCTATAATCCGCAAATCCAACATTTAATATACCGGCATGAATCGCTTCTCATATGAAATGAATTGCAGTACATGTCCATGTATGGTGTATAGTTCAGATTAAGGTGAAGAACACCATTTATAATTACCAGCTCCTGCAGATGAGAGTGGTTTGTAGTATGATTGGTGGTATGGCGACCTATCACTGGACGTCCGAGGAGGCAGATGGTGTATCCCGTAGAGGCTGCGTTGGCAGCGCTGGCATGCGCTGCAGCAACTGGCCCGGTTGCCACAGGCCTAGGGGAAGTCGCTTGTCTCGGAGGTGGATGTTCCTGCTCCGGAGATGGAAGAAGGAGCAGCCTCGTGTAGAGCCCCTCGGCGTCTGACGTCAGTCAGGTAGGTGAATTTTGGCAAGATGGAAATGCTGGATTTGCAGATGGTAAAAACCCAGAATTTGCAGGATTCACAGGGCTTAAAGAAATAGCACCTCAGTTTGGCTGGCTGTTAAAATGTGTAAGCTGTGGTTATTGGATTGCGGTAATAAGGCGGCAATCTTTATCTCCTCTAGATGCGTTTCAGGGTACTTTAATCTCGACCCTTTCCTCAGTAGAGATGTATTATAAGTGAAGCTCAAAGTCCTTTATATATAGTACCTGTCTCATTATAGCAGGTGTATTTTTCATTTGGTCTGTTACAAACAGCAGAATGGAACAAAGACTTACAAAAAATACATTTAGAAGCAATATATAGACATCAAGGTTACATATAGTACCAGCACAGATCATGTAATAAACAGAGACCAGATTGCAAAATAGAAAAAAATAAATAAAAAGAACTAAAAATATATGTATATAGAATAAATACAAATATAGATAAATATAAAAATTAAAAGTGATAAAAATAAACATAAAAATAAATATAGTAATAAAAATAGCAGTACATATAAATAAGATAAAAATAAAAGTAAATATAGTAATAAAAATAGCAGTACATATAAATAAGATAAAAATAAAAATAAAATGTAAAAGTAAGGAAAATTTGAATACATTAAATTTTATTCTAATTTTCCTTACTTTTACATTTTATTTTTATTTTATTTATATGTACTGCTATTTTTATTTCTATATTTATTTTTATTTATTTTTACGTTTATTATATCATTTCAAATTTTTATATTTATCTTTATTTTTATTTATTCTATATACATATATTTTTAGTTCTTTTTATATTTTTTCTATTTTGCAATCTGGTCTCTGTTTATTACATTATCTGTGCTGGTACTATATGTAACCTTGATGTCTATACATTGCTTCTAAATGTATCTTTTGTAAGTCTTTGTTCCATTCCGCTATTTGTAACAGACCAAAAGAAAAATACACCTGCTATAATCAGAGAGGTACTATATATAAAGGAATTTGGGCTTCACTTATAATACATCTCTACTGAGGAAAGGGTCAAGATTAAAGTACCCTGAAATGCGTCTAGAGGAGATAAAGATTGCCGCATTATTACCGCAATCCAATAACCGCAGCTTCTGCATTTTAACAGCCAGCCAAACTGAGGTGCTATTTCTTTAAGCCCTGTGAATCCTGCAAATTCAGCGTTTTTACCATCTGCAAATCCAGCATTTCCATCTTGCCGAATTCACCTACCTGACTGATGTCAGACGCCGAGGGGCTCTCCACGAGGCTGCTCCTTCTTCCATCTCCGGAGCAGGAACATCCACCTCCGAGACAAGCGACTTCCCCTAGGCCTGTGGCAACCTGTGGCATGCCAGCGCTGCCAACGCAGCCTCTACGGGATACACCATCTGCCTCCTCGGACGTCCAGTGATACGACACCATACCACGAATCACACTACGAGCCACTCTCATCTGCAGGAGCTGGTAATTATAAATGGTGTTCTTCACCTTAATCTGAACTATACACCATACATGGACATTAACTGCAATTCATTTCATATGAGAAGCGATCCATGCCGGTATATTAAAGGGGTACTCCGGGGATAAGATGGCTGATCGCGGGAGTCCTGCCACTGGGGACCCCCGGGATCTTGCACGCAGCACCCCGTTTGTAATCAGTCCCCAGAGCGTGTTCAGGGTCTGACTACCGGAGACCACACGGCTGGCGGCATTTGATGTCACGCCTCCGCCCCATGGGACGTCACGCTCCGCCCCTCAATGCAAGCCTACAGCTATCATGCCCCCTCCCATAGGCTTGCATTGAGGGGCAGAGCGTGACTTCACACGGGGGCGTAGGCATGACATCACACGCGGCTGGCTATGTGGTCGCCGGTAATATGATTACAAACGCCGGGGACTGATTACAAACGGGGTGCCGCGTGCAAGATCCCGGGGGTTCCCAGTGGTGGGACTCCCGCGATCAGGCATCTTATCCCCGGAGTACCCCTTTAATATACCGGCATGGATCGCTTCTCATCCAAAGGATAGGGGATAAGATGTGTAAGCACCGGAGTACCCCTTTATATGTCGGATTAGCGGATTATATGATTACATAGCGGTTTATTAAGACTTCATTGTTTTATACCATTCTGTATATGTTTTAACACCTCCCCACAAGGGCCCTGTGAAAGGAGGTTGTTATTAATGTTATCTTTTTGCTACCTTATGCAATTATTTTATATATAAATGTTCTTATCATCAAAGTGAAGCACAGTTCTTTCTAATATTTGGTTATCATCATGTACCATTTTATTGTATTAGTCTAGAGGCTTATGCTACCCTCTTTTTTCCTTTCTATAGTAATTTACAAATCTGTTTGACTTTATGACCCCAGTTGACTTGAAAAAAATATTGTTTTCCATTGGAGTACCCCTTTTATAAGCATTAAGTGCAGATGGCCCAGAACACTGCACAGTACATGACCACCCAGATGGCTCTTGCAGTAGCAGCATGAGGAGGATAACAACTTATTTCTTTGGTCAAACAAGTTGCATAATCCTCCTTTAGGGTACAATCTTCATGTTTGGCTTGGCCTCATCTTCAAAGTATACCTTCCGTAATGGGTGCGGAAGATGCAATATTGCGCTATTGCAGGCTAGTAAAACCATACCCACATGAATTGGTCAATAGCTGTACAGCTGTTGCAGCAACATTCACAAGATGGAGCAGCCATTGGCCACCATATGCAGACATGGTGATACATTTTGTGCTCCTCAGATAACCCCTTTAAACAGCTTCATTCCTCAGTTATCTAGAAGGAAAAGGATTAGGCAAGTTGTATTTGATTATGTGTGAGGCTGACAATCCTCCAAAGACAAGGAACTTGGTACTTGAGAGCCACTTAAGTCAAATTCTTCATAGAAAAAAAAAGTAAGTTCAGCTATTACAATATATACTAATATACAGTATAAAGTAACATATAATGTATAAGTGAGACAGGAATCCCTTTACAAACATGAAATCACATTGCAAACAGGAAATCCGAAATGTGTGGAGGAAATCCTTGAGATCACAGGGAGAACATGCAGAATCTACAGATGTTCTTATATTTGCCCTTACACTCACTGAAGATGCTAGGAAATCATTCCATAGTCTGATATTAACAATGGATTATGGTTCACATAGCTTTACATGACCAATGTAAACTTGCGAGTGACATCATTTCATATAAGGTGATAACATTGAAAGTAAAGCTCCTTATTACTCACCATCTTAGTAAATAAACCAACAATGAAGTTATTTATAGAAATACTATCTGTTCAGACTACAGCTTGGGTGGTCTCTGTGTAAACTGTACCAGGATCCTCCCCCCCCCCCCCCCCCCCTAGCCTTCCCATTGTTTTTTCATGTGTTCCATTAGTTCAGCCAGTATGTAACGTCCTTCCTGTTGGATGTCGGTAGGGTACAGGCAATAGAGTAGTTAAAGTAGTTAAAGATTATCACTGACTGCCATACAATGTCATACAAAGCCCTTTCTAAATATACGTCTCTAGAGAGTGTGGGAGGTGGGTGAAGGTGAACTTTGACCTGATACTTAAAATGATTGAATGCCTCTCTTGGAACGTGTCACAAGCAACTAGGAAATTTACTGGAGCAAAATATATCAATATGGGATTCCCAAGACTATTAGAAAGTAGCAATAGTGAAGGTACAGAAGTTGGGATATTTGTAAAATATAAAACTATGAACTGGGGGTAAATAATAAAGAAGGTCCACAATGGGGCTATAGAGTATGCAGAGGTGGCAGTGGTATCCAGACCCTTGTTACTAAGAGAGGCCAAATTGTTCTCTTGTAACATTGCAAGATACCAGTCTTATTAAAGGGGTACTCCGGGGAAGTTAAGAAAAATAAAAATGCCCCAAAGCCACTACAATACCTGTTCTGTGTCCACTGTAGGTATACATGTGGTTTTTGCAGCTCCTGTGGCCCCTGTTGTCTCCTAAATACTTTTTTTCCTTGTTTGCAGCACAGACTACAACTCCCAAAAGTCAGTGCAGCTCTGTGTAATGGCTGCCAGCCAATTGCTTTCACTATCGGTGTGTATGTTCACACTGCAGCTCACACACTGTACAGGTCTTGTCATCCTTCTTCCAGCAATAAATCATGTTATGCTTTGAATGGCAGCAGTTAGTGATAAGATCTACAGCAATCTTTACTCAGCTTCTCTCACAGCACAGGAGAGGGCGAGAGGGAGGGGAGCTGGCGCTTGTCTCTGTGTAAACCCCTTACTGATCTAGCCCCCACTCTCCTGTCAAGACACAGTAGTTGGCTGGATGACATTTTCCTCACACTTCCTGCATGTAAGTGACAGCTGAAAGAGGAAAACTGCTGTATATAGCTAATGAATGATATTTAGACAAAATACATAGGTTGGTGAGAGGGAAAGGATGGGCTATGGGTTACGTTCCATGGAGTACCCCTTTAATGGCAGAAGGCATGTGGGGGACCTTGTTAGAGATTTTGCATAAGACGTCAAAGATTTAAGGGTACATTCATATGTACAATATGTGTTCAATCATTTACTTACATTGATATCTGCAGTTTCAAATCTGCAGCAGATCCTCTCAAGAATGGAACAGATTCGATTGCCACTCCATCGTCTATGACAGTGCCGAAGATAGCTACAGATGTGCCAGGAGTGCGAAAGATAGCTAAAGATGTGCCAGGAGTGCCAAAGATAGCTGCAGATGTGCCAAGAGGGCCAAAGATAGCTACAGATGTGCCAAGAGTGCTGAAGATAGCTACAGATGTGCCAAGAGTGCCAAAGATAGCTACAGATGTGCCAAGAGTGCCAAAGATATCTACAGATGTGCCAAGAGTGCCTAAGATAGCTACAGATGTGCCAGGAGTGCTGAACATAGCTACAGATGTGCCAGGAGTGCTGAAGATAGCTACAGATGTGCCAGGAGTGCTGAAGATAGCTGACTATAGTGCTCAACTATCAGGCAATTTTCTGGAGATTAGTATCCTTAATACAGCAGAAAAAAATGGTCAACTGGGAAAATATCTTCCATATTTCCATTAAAATAAATAAAATATTGTTTTACCTTCTCCAAGCCTGAAATGACTGAAAATGGAAAGCAATGGATACCAGTCAATTGTTTAGCAAATTTAGATAAGACTTTATATGTAGGTTCTCCTTAAAGGGCTATTCCAGTTTTTTTTTTTTTTTAAATCAACTTGTGTCAGAAAGTTAAACAGATTTGTAAATTACTTCTATTAAAAAATCTTAATCCTTCCAATACTTATCAGCTGCTATATGCTCTCCAGGAAGTTCTTTTCTTTTTGAATTTCCTTTCTGTCTGACCACAGTGCTCTCTGCTGACAACTCTGTCCATTTTAGGAACTGTCCAGAGTATGAGAAAATCCCATAGCAAACCTCTCCTGCTCCGGACAGTTCCTAAAATGGACAGAGGTGTCAGCAGAGAGCACTGTAGTCAGACAGAAAGGAAATTAAAAAAGAAAATAACTTCCTGTGGAGCACACAGCAGCTGATAAGTACTGGAAGGATTACGATTTTTTTATAGAAGTAATTTACAAATCTGTTTAACTTTCTGGCACCAGTTGATTTAAAAAAAATGTTTTCCAGTGTAGTACCCCTTTAAGTGTTACTTAAAACATAAGAGAAGTTCTTCATCACACAGGAGCTTGCAGCCTATTTTCCTTGCCACAGGCATGCGTACGTACATATTTAAAAGCAAGATATACAGCAACAGGAATATATGTAGGTGTTGACAGAACAAGACCTGACCTTTACAAGTGAGGGCCAATAGCTAGTAGTACAGTATATATGAAGTTGTAGTCATCTCACTATCATTCAGTGCAGAAGGTCAGTTCGACATTTTGGGTAAAAATAAAAATGGTTTAGAATCCACAATGCAATTGAGTAGATTTTAAATAATTGCATTAAATAAAAATAAAAAATAAACTTTTGATATATCAAATAGATATGTCAAAAATGTTAATTTGAGTGCTGGGTCTCCCACCAATCTCAAGATATAGCCCAGAGAAGAGTACTGCTGAGTGCTTCACTCTCTGGCTCAGAGTTAGATTTGACTTGTTGCAGGACAAAGTTTTATTGTAAGTCTAAGGAATCCGTCTTGTACAACAAATCAGATTGAGCAGCAAGCAGCATTCTTCTCCCAACTCTAGCTAGTGATTGGTGGGGGTCACAGAGCCAAGACCCTGACAGATCAAAACTTTTAAAATCTCTGCAAATTTTTTGCAAGAATTAATGGCTCGTAAAACAAATGGTCTATCCTAAGGATCTGCCACCAATATTAGATTTGCAGGGGTCTAGACAAAGCATATACAGTACATGGTACACATTGCAAAAAAAAAGTTAATACTGGTTATAATAGATAGGAGTCAGGGGACATAAAGCATTGCAGCTTGCTATGTGTATGGGATTGTGTAGCCACAGACAGGTCACAGTGCCCCATGTCCACCATCCAAAGCATGTAAACACTACAACTGGACCACAGAAAAATGGAAGGAGGTTGATTGTTCTGACAAATTTCATTTTCTGTAACATTTACTTTTACATATGGATGGCCATGTGTGTTGCCTTCTCGAGTTATTGATGGCATTGGGAGACACTATGGGACAATGATAAACAAGTAAAGACAGTGATACAGTGGCTAATGTTTTACTGGGAAACTTTCTATAGTGGTATATGTGTGAATGTCAATTTGATACATACACCTATATAAACATTGTACAGACCAAGTTCACTAGATGATGGCAAAGGTAGTTCCCGTTGACAATAGCATTTTTTAGCAGGGTAACGTGTCCAACCACATTGACTAGTGTTTTTGATGTTAAATCTGATTGTTCTGTAATATATATATATATATATATATATATATATATATATATATATATATATATATTGCAGATCTGTCCCTTAAATTGATTGTATGGCACTTTGATTACACATGCACTTTATGTTTTTATATGCACTATGCTTACTTGATTGCTTGTTTATGGAATAGAAGTCACTTTTCATTTTTTTTTTTACTCTGACCGAGGTCCCAGAGACTTGCCTGCACCCAATCTATTTATATATTTTGCTTCCCTTCTCTGATATATATATATATATATATATATATATATATATATATATATATATATATACACACATATATAAGGGTTTCCTCCTAGCATTCTCCCAGCCCTCTGGCAGTGAGCACATGGTAGGTTGCATACTGGTGTAGTTCTCTGTGGCGGCCATTGTTTCTGTGATGCTTTGTCTGTGGGGTGGAGTTGCCCAGAGCCAGGGGCATGGTCGGGCTGTAGTGAGGCTGCCTGGCCACTGGGTCGCTCCGACCATTGGGCATGAGGTCCCGGAGGCAGTGGTCGCCACCAGGCGCTACGCCAGTGTCAGGTTAGGGACCCACTCTAACTAGCTGGCCTTGACGTAGTGAGTGGGCTTGTACTTTTTTGATCAAAATGTATACTAACAACCTGTTAGTTTTTGAAATTATGCTGAGAAGCAAGTAGATCAAATTACAAATGGTGGATGTGCGGCTGTGTTTCTCTTTTTGTGTTGCACACATATATATATATATATATATATATATATATATATATATATATATATATTAGGCCAACCCAAACTATAAAGAGTGGAAGAGGTAGAGAGAGAAGCTTTATAGATATAATAGGTATAAAAAAAACAATGGTAACCAAATGAACACAGTTGATGTCGTAGGCTGGAAGCAGCTAATAACCCTATGTCCAGAATAGCCACCTGTGTTCAGCTATGTGTCCTCTTTATAGCGAGCAGCATGATATAGGGATGGAAGACTCATAATATGTTCAGGGAGCCCTATCTTTTTTCCATTTGTTTGTTTTATCAGGATTCTCAATGCCTTGGAATGCTAGAACTCTAACTTGCTGTAGATTAGGAGACATCAAACAAAATGGAGACTGTCACCTCAGAAGTGAAATTGTGTGGCTTAAAATGGACATTCACATTAAACAAAAGTAGGTTGATGGCTGAACAACACTTGAGCAAATGTGTAATGTTTATTTGTTTATGTATTTTTCTGTTTAGGTGCGTATTCACACAGTAGGATGTTCTGAACAGTTTGCTATTATCCCTGGATAGGGAATAGTTAATGCTCTGAACCATTGATAACTCGGGTGGGGTTATTTAAACCAGAGTTCTCCTGCATTCTTTGCTGGTTATTTGTGCAATATACTTCCATGTTTGCTTGAGCATGCACCTTGTATTTATCATGTGATATAATCTTAGTTTTAGCCATAGTAATATAGTCTTGTTTATTGTAGATTTTAGTCTGTGTTATATACGTCGGTTTTTAAGATTATGTATGTCTGTTCTGCTTAGTCTGTGTTCATACTGTGTCTTGCTTACCCGTGCTCTGTATGTATTAATTCCTGTTTGGTATCCTGGAGTCTATTCTGACTTATCCGGTTTTCAGTCTAGTGTTCTATGTATTATATTTCTGTTTCCCACTAGGTCAGCATCCTGATCACACAGGCGTGTGTGCCCGCTGGCTAGTAGTCTATTTGGCTTTATTATTCTGTCTACTCCTTTTGTGGAATGGGTGTCCAGTTTGTTTCTGTTCTGTGTCCCAGTGTGAACAGTGTTCTAAGTTCCTAATCAGTTTGGTGTTTTTGCATTCAGTTCTTCTGTTCATCCCCGCATATCTTGGATTCTGCTGTATTCTTGTTGCATACTGTACCTAGTTTAGTTCATTTTATCCTGTCTGCAGTTTATTTCGATTCCCTCCATTTGCTCTCCTTCTTCAAGTCATCACTCAGAAAGTGACCATTGTTTTGATAACCCCCTGGTGGTTGACTCAATCGTTGTTTATGAACTGTTTGTTAGTTTATATTATGTCTGGTATATCATGTTGTGTGGTAGTTTTCCTGTTCTGTTTCTGGCCTGTGACCGACTATTTTTATTATTTGTTTTTACGCCACTGCACTTTAGCACAGGGAGGGACTGGCTCCAAGTTGTCGATCCACTTTTTAGGGTGGATGGTCAAGTAGGCAGGGAGAGTGTTATAAGGGACAGTTTAGGGCTCACTCTCCCTGTCCCCCCATTCAGTCATGACAGAATAGTTGTCCGGTGAACAATTGTTGTCCCTGCGGCCATGTATGTTTTAGTCCTTACTGGGCATTACAGTTGTTCTGACTGGCCATACAAGATCAATGACACCAGGTAAAGGATGATGTATCTTTCTGGGTATGTTCTGAGAATATTCTAAAAACATTGTTTGTGGTCGACAAATTCTTCCTTCTTTAACTAGACAGATGTTGCACTTCAGACAACAGTCAACGGTTGGCTAAAGTAATCACTGGTTGTTAAATTTCACCCTATGAACAATCTGTTTGTTTTTCTTTGTTCCCTTTGATATTCTAATGCATGACCTAATATGAAGGCAATGTTTCAAGGAAGCCCTATACTGCAGCACACAAAGTGCCCTCATGTCTGTAATAATGTGTAGAGAGTTATAACCCAAAACATACATTTGCATGAATTGGCACTGCCAGCTACTGGCATATAGTTATTGCCAGAGTGCCAATCCTATTATCAGCCCCAGCACATTCAGCACATTTCTTGCTATTTGCTTAACAGCCTATTATTTGCCATTTTCAGATACAACGCATGATGGATATTATTATCCCTGAAGAGGATCAGAATTTGGGACTATGCAGAGGATATAAAGTAATAACACAATATGGCTTAGACAGTAGGTGGTAATAAGATAGTTAATAAAAATGTGCAATTTACTACAGCGGGTGAAATTTGACAATGTTTGATGGCAGAATTATGCATTAAAATGTGGAGTCTTGAAATGGACTAAACAGAAACAATGGAGGCCTCAATAAAAGGCAGTGCCATTTCTTTGTCTCTATTTTGTGTATAGCTGGAGTGTGTTAAGGGAAGATGTATGGCTATTATGTGTTTAGTGAATATTAAGACTTGTTCTGTTTTCTTAAAAGAAATGTGTCATAAGAAAATGACCTTTTATTTAAATCAATTGTTTGTGTTAAACATATTTTTTTTACAGAATTTAGCTAATTCAGTTTTTTATATTCCATGCTACTCTATTCACAATATATGATGATCAGAGCTCAGCCTCCCCCTCTCTGCATAATGACCTCAGCACAGAATATGTATCAGTATCTGGTTTGAATTAGTCAATGAACATAGGATTCCCACTAGGTGATACTTTTATACTATTATGCAAAACAAGACTAAAGGTTGGAGAAATAAGTCAGGAGGTCCAAGAAGGGAGCTGGGTTAGTGTAGTAAGAGGGACTGGAAAGGGTGCAAGGAAAAGGAAGGCCACTTCTGCTTCTGAGCTCCCTAGCAAAATTGGCAAGTTGGGTGATCATGCGAGAGTCTCAGTATCAGAAATGGCAACCTTAGTGGATACTGGGGATAGTAATGCAGGTAGGTAAAGACAGCTAAGATTTGTAGGGGATTCTATAATAAGGAAGATGGATAGAATACCACCTCAACCAAATGGTTTGCTGTCTCCCTTTGCTGTTCCAGGGTTTGGGGAAACCAGGGATGACCAAGCTGTCAAGGTCCAGATGGGAACCAATGACAGAATACATGGTAGGTGGAGGTCCTTAAATAACAATTATGAAGAACTAGGTGCCAAGCTGAAGAGAAGGACCTCTAAGGTTGTATTCTTTGAAATACTGCCTGTGCCATGTGTATCGCAGAAAAGATAGCAGGAGCTTTGAGAGTTAAATGCATGGCTTAAGTCTTAGTGTAGGGGGAAGGGGTTTAGAATTTTAGAGCACTGGGCTGACTTTGGGGTACAAACTATATTCTATTGAGAATTTTCCCCTGAATGGAAGGGGGTCCACTGTGCTGGGGGAGAGAATCCTGGAAGGGACGGCAGATTATTTAACTAGGTAAGTGGGGGAGGACAATAAAGCAAATCAGACAGAAAGAGGGGCAGATAGGTTAGAAAGGGGGCATGACATAATGGTGGGTGAAGAGAGAACCTGTGGGGGGAGGTTAAGAGCAGTGGATAAGGAGAACCATGTGTTACAAACCAGCAGTGAAAATGTATGTAACTATAATAAATCCCATTAGTGATACAAAATGTGGAAAACTAGATGGAAATGTAAAGATTATGTTCACAAATGCCAGAAGTCTAGAAAACAAAATGGGGGAGCTTGAGGCCTTGATACTGGAGAAACATAATAATATAGTTGGGGTCACTGAGACATGGCTAGACTCCTCACATGACTGGGCTGTTAATCTGCATAGGTTTACACTGTTTTGCAGTCATAGGGTAAACAGGAAAGGTGGTGGAGTATGTCTGTATGTTAGAAGCGGAATGAAAGTTGAAGAAGTGTGAACGATGCCATAGAGTATGATAATTCTGCGGATGTGGAAACAATGTGGGTAGTATTACAAAATGAGGGAAACACTGAAAAGATAAATTTGGTGTAATCTATAGACCCCCTAACACCACTGAGGAGATAGAAGGTCAGCAGCATACACAAATTCAGATATTGATTGGGATCAGGGTTTAGCTAAAACTGCAAAGGGGGAGACAATTCTTACATTTATTGCAGGATAATTTTGTAACGGACCGTTTCAGCAGACAAGGGGGTAAAATCCGTTTAGGTGATAATCCCCTTTTCACAGACAGGCACAGCTACTGTAAAATCACCAAAACTCACAAATTGGATATAAGTGAATGCACCAAACTCCCGAACTGCATGCAAGGGAATAAGGTAGCACTCCAAACTCCCGAACTGGAAACCCACAAATAGCTGCTAGCAGATGAACAGGAAAAGCTCCCAAGTGGCTTACACTCCTGGCAGTCAGTCCCTATCAGCATACATGGAATCCCCCCAAGAACGAGACAAGGCTCCGTGTTGAGGGTCAAGCAGTGGTCTGCCTTTAATGGGGCTACCTGCCCGGTATTTCTGCAGGTCTCCACCAGGTGGACACTCCTCTAGGAGACCGAATGGAAAACATAGTGGACAGTAGCATATTGCAGTGGCTTCAACATAAGCCCTTCACACTTTACCCATACCTCCCTCCTTTCTATCCCCCAGACAACTGGGAAGAAATCCAATTATCTCCCAGGACGAAGATATCCAATTATCTCCCAGGGATAGAGGCAGACTCCATTGAGCACATGGTTGCAAAAAGACATAAAACTACACAATGCCACAATTACTACATAAAACATATACATGCAACATATTCCCAGATACCTTAGGTCTGAGCGCACATTATCAAATGGTGCTCAGACCACACACATATAGTTCAATTGCCATGGAGCTAAAGTCTTTCCCATAGTCTTTCATTATATGAATGGGCTCCATGGCATAGCTATCTGGGGTATCACCGCTCACAGCGGGCAAGTACCGAATGACCCCACTGTATTTAAAGGGCCAGAATGAGTGACATACACTCTGGTATGGCTGAATACTGTTTTTAAAGGGCCCAATCTCCCAGGGCCATAGTCCAAAGGCAGCAGGCGGGCAACCAGGCTTCTCCAATGCAATGTGACGAGATTGCTCTCGTCACATCTCTCCCCTTTTCCAAACAGACTAACAGGGTATCTGACCTCCTGCCAGTCAGTGCCCTTGTTAGTACAGCAGCCCACCCACAATAACTGGTTACTACACCTGGGTAGAGGAGAATCTTGTCCAGGTGCCTCATCACGGCTGTGTGGGGAACTGGTAAGCTGCCTTGGTGGGTTGCTGAGGGGGCAGAGACCAACGGTACTCTGCCCTGATGCCAGCACTGCCACGGGAGTAGTCTGGTTGAAGCCTGGTTGCTGGAGACCGACTGTCTCCCCTTTAGCTGCACCGCTCGGCTGCTGGAGACCGACTGTCTCCCCTTTTGTTGCCCAGCTCCGCTGCCGGAGGGGGAGAATGCCTGTCTCCCCTTTGGCTAAACAGCCCTGTTGTGGGGGGGGGGGGGGGTAAGTGCAGAGACCACGGTCCCATCTGCACAGCTGTGGGGCTTACAGTTTCCCCCTGGTACATTAAGCTGAAGCTGAGGAGAGGTGGTAACAAGCTCCTCTCCCATACATACTTCCAGTCTCTGTGGAGGGAGACCGATTTGTGGAGTATCAAACAAGAAGTAATGCTCTGTTGGATCTGGTCATTTCCAACAATGCAGAGCTGGTAAGGAATGTAACTGTGTGTGAAATGAAAACCTTGGTAATAGCGACCACAATATAGTTACATTTGGCTTAAAGTGTAGAAAACAAAGACAGGTTGGGAGGGCAAAAACATATAATTTTAAAATATTGATACAGACGATAAATGGAAATTTTCAAACCACCATTGGATAACTATACAGCTAAATTTATTCCTATGGGAAACAAGTATAAAAAATGTAAAATAAATCCTACATGGCTGATAACTGATGTTAAAAGAGCAATAAACATAAAAAAATTGCATTTAAACAATACAAATCTGAGGGGTCAGCTATAGCATTTAAACATTACAAAGAGCTTAATAAAATCTGTAAAAGTATAATAAAAACAGCAAAAATTCTAAATGAGAGACAGGTGGCCAAAGAAAGCAAAACAAATCTTACACAGGACAGAGCATGTAGGACCCCTTCTGTATATACAAAGTTCTGTATATACAAAGGAAGAGGGAGGAGCTGATGCAGGGCGGGCCAGTGCTGGTAACACGTCATGTAATGTACTGAACAGGCTTAATGTAGATATGGTCCAAGGTAAATTTAGTAAAGTAAATGTAAGTAAATCTCCAGGACCAGATGGATTGCACCCAAGAGTTCTTGGGAACTGAGTTCAGTAATTTCTGTACCCTTGTTCATGATATTTAGAGATTCCATGGTGTCTGGCATTGTGCCGAGAGACTAGCAAAAGGCAAATGTGTTACCCAGGTAATTGTAGACCAATATGCATAAGGGACTACGTACAGGGATACTTAGGGCATAACAGTATTATAAGGGATAGCCAGCACGGGTTTACTCAGGATAGAAGTTGTCAAACCAATCTAATCTACGTTTATGAAGATGTGAGTAGAAGCCTTGACAGAGGGATGGCTGTGGATATAGTGTTTTTGGATTTTGCAAAAACGTTTGACACTGTCCCCCCCCCCATAGACGTCTTATAGGTAAGTTAACGTCTTTGGGTTTCAAAATTTTAGTTTGAAACTGGATTGAAAACCGGTTTAAGGACCGTACCCAGAGGTGGTGGTTAATGATTCATAATCTAATTGGTCCCTGGTTATTAGTGGTGTACTTGTAGCTCATAGACTACGGAATAGCATGCAATGTCAGGCAGCTGCTTCTAAGGACAGCAGGATATTGTAATGTATTAGAAGAAGCATGGACTGGAGGGACAGGGACATAATACTACCCCTTTATAAAGCATTAGTATGGCCTCACCTGGAACAAAACTAATAAGGGGCAATGAAACTTAGGAGGGGCATGGAACATCGTAGCTATAAATACAAATTTAAAGAATTACATAGCAAAGAGAAACATTGCCACACATTCACCATATGTATTTTGATCTGCTTGCTTCTCAGCTTAATAAAAAAAAAAACTTTAGTATACTTTTTGATCAAAAAGTACAAGCCCACTCGCCACGTCAAGCCTACCTAGTCAGAGACACAATGACACTAGTCAGAGACACAATGCCCACAGGGGGAACGACCCAGTGGCCAGGGAGCACCACCCCAAAGACAAAGCATCACATAAACAATTGCCGCCACAGAGAACCACACCAGTGTGAACACTTGCCATCTGCTCCCTACCAGAGAACTGGGAGAATGTTTGGAGAAAACCCTTATGCAGTCTCCTGCTAATTAAAAATGCCCTAGGCCGAATAGGTGGAGTAGAGTACTGGCCATGGAAGAAGGGAGAGACTACAAATGTGCAACACAAAGAGAAACATAGCCGCACATCTACCATTTGTATTTTGATCTACTTGCTTCTCCGCATAATTTAAAAATTGTGGATGTCCCCGGCTGTATTTCTGTGTTTCTAGGTAGTACTACTACTCCCAGCATTGAACAGACTGTTCCATGATGGGAGCTGTGGTACCTGTACTAATAGACAGATCACAGCAGGTATTACTACTGACACTCGCTGCAATCTGTCTATTTATGCAGGTACTACAGCTCCCAGCATGTAGGAGAGTGTGCTCCATGTTGATAGTAGTAGTACCTGCACTTAAGGACAGATCACAGCAGGTATCACTCCTGACAAGTGATGCGATCATCCTATCTATTGCAGAGATGGAGCGGCTTTCTCCTGAGCTCGCATCTCTGCACAATACTCTGGCCAGCTAGTGATGTGAATAGAATTCACATCACTTATTCACATTTCCTGCAGAGAGCTGTGATTGGCCAGATGTTTCCAGCCACTCACAGCTCTCTGCGGGAAATATAAATAATATATATATATATATATATATATATATATATATATACGGCATATACTCATACTACAGTAAGACCAGAGAAGAGCAGCTGGCCGCCTGCATCTATACATTATACAGGGCGATCCCATCGGGTGCCAGAAGTGACACTTGCTGCGATCTGTCTATTAATGCAGGTACTACCGCTCCCAGCATGGAGTTGAGTGTGCTCCATGTTGGAAGCAGTAATACCTGCAGTTGAGAACAGATCACAGCGGGTATCACTCCTGACACCCACTGTCCTATCTATTGCAGAGATGCGAGCGCAGGAGAAAACCACTCACATCTATTCATTATACAGGACGATCACATTGGGTGTCAGAAGTGACACTCGCTGCGATCTGTCTATTAATGCAGGTACTACAGCTCCCAGCATGGAGCAGAGTGTGCTCCATGTTGGGAGACGTACTACCTGCAGGTAAGAACAGATCACAGCAGGTATCACTCCTGACACCCACTGCGATCGTCCTATCTATTGCAGAGATGCGAGCGCAGGAGAAAGCCGCTCGCATCTATACATTATACAGGACGATCACAGGAGTGTTGCTAATGAAGAGATTTGCTATTTCGATTTGAGTCGAAGTCTGGATTCGGTCTTAATAACATTTTTCATGAAATTCGTAACGAATTCGACTTCGTCCGATTCAATTCGCTCATCTCTATGACTATTACAATACAAATAAAAAAAATTTCCCTTAGCTTTACAAGTTAATGTTATATCTTCCTTATTGTAAGATTACAATTGTACAAGGTAACATTTCTGTATTTTCTTTATCATTTATGCAACCTACAAACCTGTACCTCAACTAGGACCCCTGGATTACTATAAACATGTAGCAGAGCTTATTTTTATAACATATGTCAAATGTGGGTTTTAAATGGGATTCCAAGTAAGTCTAGGGCACTCTGCTACATTTATACATAAAATTAATTATCATTACAATTAAATTCATATTTTTAGTGGCCATAGACTTATTACAATCAGTATCCACAAAGTTCCTTTGGGACATTTAACAAATCCATACAAGTTGTGAAATTGGGGTATTCATGCACAGGGGGCGATAAACCTACAATTATCCTTTAGCAAACCCTTAGGCTAGGGCTACATGACGACCTTGGCTGCAAAACAGGTGTCAGAGCCCAAAATTGCTATATGCCACTGATTGCTTTACAATGCATGGCAGCTACTAAGACTAAATGTGGTCAAAGTCACTAAGTATCCCCAACCTTATTGTTGCAAGAAGCTACTACATTTAGCCTATGGGCATAGTGAAAAAGATCTGGGAAGGTGGATGAGACATGACACATCACATGTAATCGGTATGCTTCCATTAGATCATATGTTACATAATATCCTGCAAAAGACACTTAGTAATGTTTACAAAGAAAGAAAACAGTTTATATATTGTTTAGCTACAGAGATCACTTTATTTCAAAACATTAAAATATACATTACTCACAATGATATACCAAGGATTACATTGCTCTTAGAAGAGCTTTATGGCTTAATCTTATATGGAAAAAACATCTGGACCAATACACCATGTCTTACATAAGGCTTCATGCTCCTGAGGCCTACAAATGGAAAATGTTTTTTTTTTTTTAAATTGACCCACAACTTCCATTTTTTTTTTATACTAAAGTCTGTCATATAATAATTATTTGTTTATATAGCACACACAGATTCCACAGCACTGTAAACTCAAATTGATCCTGTCCCCATTGGGGCTCACAATCTTAATCCACCTATCAGTATGTTTTTGGAGTGTGAGGAAACTCACACAAACAAGGGTAGAACCCACAAATTCATCTCAGATGTTGTTCTTTGTGGGACTTGAATCTAGGACCCCAGTGCTGCAAGGATACAGTGCTAATCACTGAGCCTCAGATTACAGATACAACCACTGGGGACAACACTAAGCTAAAGACTGGCTTGTCTTCATCTCCAGTGGAGAAGAGGGTGTACCTGTTTGGTTCTTCAAAATTTTATAAAAAAATACAAATCAATTTCTTACTTTCTTATTTATTTATTTTTTCTTACTTCTTTTAAATATCTTAATCCTTCCAGTACTTAGCTGCTGTATACTACAGAGGAAGTTGTGTAATTCTTTCCAGTCTGACCACAGTGCTCTCTGATGACACCTCTGTCCATGTCAGGGACTGTCCAGAACAGGGGAGGTTTGCTATGGGAATTTGCTTCTACTCTGGACCGTTTCTCGGAGGTTTCACAGAGGTGACAGCAGAGAGAACTGTGGTCCGACTGGAAAGAACTACACAAATTCCTCGGTGGTATACAGCAACTGATAAGTACTGGAAGGGATAAGATTTTTGAATAGAAGTCATTTACAAGTCTGTTTAACTTTCAGGCACCAGTTGAATTGAAAACATTTGCTTTCCACTTATTTTCCACCAAAGTACCCCATTAAATTGTTCCCTCAGTTGAGCATTTACCATCATATTTAAGTGAAATATTCCTCATACAACAATTAATGTATATCTTAGTTAATTTGTTATTTGGTCAGGTTATGGTCATCTACCTTGTTTCAGGAAGTCCCATTATCTGCTGTAATTCGGTCAAATTTTTCATACAATTCACATTTTTACTTAATACAAAAAAAACTTTTTTAAAGATGCATTTGGAATTCATGAACTACCCCCATGAAATTGTGTAGCATCCAGACCCTCTGCAAAGCAAGAATCAGCATCTGGACATACCGAAATGTAGCTGTCGTGTCTCTCTCTGCAGGAGATGAGTAACAACCGAAACAGAATGAACTCATCTGAAGTCATACAGAAAATTATTGGCTTATATGCAGTCACAATTTATGAAGAATACTGAATGTGCAGGTTTACTGTGTGCTGTATAAATGGAGATGCAGTTAAATCACTCCTTTAGTTACAGAGTTAAATCATAGACTTGTGCTGCTTGCGACAAATTTTCGGCTTTACAGCATAGTGCAGAAGGGGTACAACTAGGAGCGAAAAAAGACTTTGGTAGACTTTGTAACACTCAATGCCAAACAGTAGCTGAAAGCAAATAAACAGTTACATAAAAATAGTTTTCTGAAAGGAATCTGTCATCAGTATCACCCACACTAACCTGTCATACAGGCTTGTAGTGCGGGTGACATTGATTAAAACCATACTTACCTCGTCCTCATCCGTCGCTGCGTTCTGCCCTTAGTCTACTTCTGTGATATACTATATTATGGGCTTCATGGATCAGTTTATTAAGAGAAAGGCACACAGTTCATCAGGGGCTTAGTGGCACAGTTTATTAGAGCACTTAATTATGGGTACAGTGGCACACTTCATTATGGGGACAGTGGCACATTCATTATGGGGACAGTGGCACACTTCATTAACCCCTTAACGACCAAGGACGTACTGGTACGTCCTAAGTCTTCTCCCTTACTATAACGCAGCGGCCATGGCGTGGCCCCGCGTCATAGCGGGTCGGGCCCGGCCTCTAACAATGGCTGGGACCCGTGGCTAATAGCGTGCGGCACTGATCGTGGTGCCGCACGCTATTAACCCTTTAGACGCGGTGTTCAAAGTTGAAAAGTAAACCAAAGTGAAAGTAAACCAATGCCGGTTAGCTCAGGGAGATGTTCGGGATTGTGGCAGTGAAATCGTGGCATCCCGAACAGCTGTAGGACAGCAGGAGGGTCCCCTTACCTGCCTCCTGTTGTCCGATCGCCGAATGATTGCTCAGTGCCTGAGATCCAGGCATGAGCAGTCAAGCGGCAGAATCATTGATCAATGGTTTCCTATGAGAAACCATTGATCAATGTAAAAGATAAGTGTGAAAAAAAAGTGAATAAAGATCATTTAACCCCTTCCCTAATAAAAGTTTGAATCCTCCCCCCTTTTACCATAAAAAAAACTGTGTAAATAAAAATAAACATATGTGGTATTGCCGCGTGTGGAAATGTCTGAATTATAAAAATATATTGTTAATTAAACTGCACAGTCAAGGGCGTACACGCAAAAAAATTCCATAGTCCAAAATAGTGTATTTTTGGTCACTTTTTATATCATGAAAAAATGTATAAAAAGCGATCAAAAAGTCCAATCAATACAAAAATGATACCGCCAAAAACTTCAGATCACGGCGCAAAAAATTAGCCCTCATACTGCCCGGTACATCAAAAAATTAAAAAGTTATAGGGGTCAGAATAGGACAATTTTAAACGTATTCATTTTCCTGCATGTAGTTATGATTTTTTCCAGAATTACTACAAAATCAAACCTATATAAGTAGAGTATCATTTAAATATTATGGACCTACAGAATAAAGATAAGGTGTAATTTTTACACCATTTCGTCGTAGATTTTTGGGTAAAATTACTGATGTCATTACAAAGTATAATTGGTGGTGCAAAAAATAAGCCATCATATGGATTTTTAGGTTCAAAATTGAAAGCGTTATGATTTTATAGGTAAGGAGGAAAAAAATGAAAGTGCAAAAACGGAAAAAACCCTGGTCCTGAAGGGGTTAAGGACCAAGTCCATTTTCACCTTAAAGGGGTAATCCCATGAAAAACTTTTTTTTTATCAAGTGATGCCAGAAAGTTAAACAGATTTGCAAATTACTTCTATTTAAAAATCTTAATCCTTTCAGTACTTATCAGCTGCTATTTGCTCCACAGAAAGTTATTTTCTTTTAAAATTTCCTTTCTGTCTGACCACAGTGCTCTTTGCTGACACTCTTTTTATTATAAATATATAAAACTTAACAAAACCGAAAAACAGGCTTAACTAGCAATAACAAAGCACAACACAACAAAACCTGCCTAACCGGCCAGCCCAGCTTAGCTAATCTAACAAAACACATAACATTATACCTACATATAAATTACCTACATATAAATTATGAAAAATACTATCACACACACACACACATACCCACGCATTCTTTACATAAACATAAAAATAGCTTTACTTAGCTTTAAACTAAACAACCAAACTTGGTAAAAACTCAACTGCACATTACATTCACAACTAACATCCACCCTTTTTTTTTTTTTTTTTTTATTTTTTTTTTTTACTTTTTTATTTTATTCATACACATATATATATATATATATACATATATACATACATACACATATCTACATATATATATATACATACACACTTTTTTTTTTTTTTATAATTTTTTTTATTTTTTTTTACTTTTTTATTTTATTCATACACATATATATATATATATATATATATATATATATATATATATATATACATACACACATCTACACATACATATACATACATATACTTTTTTTTTTTTATCTACACTACCATAATATAACCAATATTTAAAGTAATATAAAAATGCTAACTAAATCTGATCCGACTGCCTATCCCCATCCCCTCATAAAATAAAATAATCAATCCATACTATATAATAATATATACAATACAAATATAAAAATACAAATACATAACCTAAATGCAAATATATACATAAACCATATACACCAAAAACCAAACTATACATCTACAAAACACATGACATCCTACACTAGTCTAACCCATCACCCACACAACCACCCACCTTGACATGGGTCAGAGTCCATAGTCCATGGATATCCAGTCCAGTCCATAACTGACCCATGCAAGCCCCTCCAAACATCCACCAACCCACCAATTCCCCCACCCAACCTAATCTATACCCAAACCAACTATACAAATACAACTTCAAAACACAACATAACATCATATACAAATACAAAACAATACAACCCACCTTAGGCCCAAGTTCGGTCGCCTGTAAGCCCTTTAGGCAATACATATTCTGAAAACAAAACAAAAAGACTAGGGTGTACATGCATAGCCCACCACCAGGAAGAAGGATGGCAATCCTGATATTACTTTTTTAAACTCTCTCCACTAACGTTTCCCTTCGACTCACCCTACCGTTATCCCTTCAACAAACTGACCCTGCACTCACCCTCTCTCTGTCCCTATATTGCTATCCCTAACCAGAAACAGGGGTACTCTACCCAAGAGGTCTAGTACCTAGGGCACATCAAATGAAAAACCTCTCCACAGGAGAGAAGCCCTACTGTTACCAAGACTGCCATACTCCAAAGACCTGATCTTCCCGAGGTCACCGGTGATGTTCCTACAGACCTCCACCTCGGAGAGGACTTTCCGCTGTGTAGATAATAGACACCGTGCATTCCACGTGTAGTACCTAACCACTAAACTGACTACAAATAAAGTGCCCCGGTCTCGGCCACCCAGGTTCCTGAATGCCCCATAAGCCCACTCCGGATAGGTAAGGCCAGCAAGGTGACTCCAGCCAATGGAAGCGCCCACCCGGTTGTAGACCCCTACATTAAAAGGACAATGAAGCAGGAAATGGTCCATGCTTTCCAGCGTGTCCCCGCACTCTTCTCGGGGACATCCCCGGTCATCAGAGCTCCTACACTTCAAATTGTCCTTTACATATAGCTTCCCCTGAAAGCAGCGCCAGGCCAAGTCCCAAAACTTCTGGGGGATCCTTTTCATGTTTAAAAGGTACAACCCCACCCTCAGATCCCGACCTGGGCAGTCCCTGAGCGCCAGAGGCTTCTGGAAGTGGGTCAACAGAACCCGTTTGTCAAGGAACTGCCTTGACTGGGTCCTGATCTCCCACACTCCCAGACCCCACCGACGTATCGCCTTCAGAGTCGGGGTAGCATAAGCCGGAAGATATCCGTGTGGCGTACGGAGGTCCTTCACTCGCCCTCCTCTCTCCCATTCCTGGAAGAAAGGCCGAAACCATTCCCTGCAGGAGAGTACCCACGGAGGAGCCCTCTCTGACCAGAGGTTTGAGATGTTAGCTTTCAAGAAGGTGTTTGTTAAGAACACCACAGGGTTTACCATAGATAAACCCCCTAGTCTCCTCGTGCGGTACGTAACCTCCCTCTTGACTAGGTTCATCCTGTTTCCCCATAACAGTTGGAAAAACAGGCTGTAGATCTTAGTGTAGTAAGCCTCTGGCAAGATACATACGCTGCCCAGATAGATAAACAAGGGGAGCAGGTACGATTTGATCAGGTGTACCCTTTCCCTGAGGGTCATAGACCAACCCTTCCACTGGTTCACCTTCTGAGTGGCATCCTGGAGCTTACCATCCCAGTTTTTGGTGGAATAATCATCCTGACCGAATGTGATGCCCAAAACTTTTGCTGACTCTTGGGGCCCTGGAAGGGTGTCCGGGAGATCAAACGTGGGATCTCCCCCTCCCAGCCAGAGACTCTCACACTTATCCCGGTTGATCTTAGACCCGGATGCCTCCGAGTAGCGGTCCACTTCTGACATCACCACATCGACCTCCTCTCTCAAGGACACAAAAATGGTGACATCATCAGCGTACGCCACTACTCTCTGGGGGACATCCAGCTCCACCAGACTCATCCCGACTCCCGCCAACGGCCCACAATCTACCCTCCTGACGAAGGGATCGATTGCGAACACGTATAAAAGCGGGCTCAAAGGACAACCCTGACGGACTCCGGACCCCACCTCAAAAGAGCGGCCAGACCACCCGTTCACTAGCGGGAAACTCTCTGCCCCTGCATACAAGATCTTAAGCCAATTAACAAAAGTACTCGGTAAGCCATATCTCAGGAGGACGGACCAGAGGTACTCGTGGTTCACCCGATCAAATGCTTTGGCCTGATCCAAGGACAGCAAGTACCCCTTCCAGAGACCCGCACTACTCCGCTCCACTGCCTCCCTGACACTAAGGACCGCACTTAAGGTGCTTCGGCCTGGAACAGAGCAGTGCTGGGCCCCCGAAAGGAGCCGGGGTGCAAACTTCACCAGCCGATTAAACAGTATCTTGGCCAGAAGTTTCCTGTCCGTATTGAGAAGAGCTATGGGCCTCCAATTCTCAATACGGCTGGGATCTTTACCCTTTGACAGGAGAATCAGGGCTGACCTCCTCATTGACTTCGGCAGAGTGCCCGAGGAGAGACACTCATTGAATACCTCAGTCAAGAGGGGAGCTAAAGACTCCTTAAAGGTCCTGTACCACTCGGATGTTAAGCCATCCGGACCTGGCGACTTCTTAGGGGCGAGCCCCTCGATCGCCAGTCTCACTTCCTCTTCCCTGATTTCTACTGCCAAAACATCAAGAGAAGGGTCTACCCCTGGCTCAGGAATGGTTTCAGCCAGGAAAACCGACATCTTGTCTCGATCCAGATCCTTCCTCCCCAAGAGGTGCGAGTAGAAGGATCTGACAACCTCCAAGATCCCTGATCTGGACCGATTCAGAGATCCTGTACTATCAATCAGTCCTGAAATGACTTTACTACTCACTGACATCTTACAGTTTCTGTAAGGGTCGGGCGAGCGGTACTTCCCGAAATCCCTCTCAAAAACCAAAGATGCGTGCCTATCGTACTGACACCTCATCAGCAAGGATTTCACTCTGGAGATATCCTCTCGGCTACCTCCAGTCGAGACAAGGAGCTCGAGTTTCCTCCTCAGACCCTGATACAGGCGATACCTGTTCAGGGACCTGAGGCTCGAGAGCTGGCGGAAGAACCCCGCAACCCGCTTCTTGAATATCTCCCACCACTCCAGCTTATTACTACAGAGGCCCAGTAAAGGTACCTGACTCTGAAGAAAATCCTCAAAGGACTGTCTCACCTCTGCTTCCTCCAGGAGGGACGAATTCAGCTTCCAATAACCTTTACCCATCCGGGGGGTCTCTGAAACATTCAGGGAAAACAAAATCATACAGTGATCGGAGAACTCCACCTCAACCACGGACACTGCGGAAGAGACGGCTTCCTCCTTTAAATAAAACCTATCTATCCTAGACCTGCGACTACCTTGATGATAGGTGAAACCCGCGTGGCCCGAGGGGCTCCGGATGTGGGCGTCCTCTAGGCGAGCTTCTCTAGCTATGCTAATCAGTGCCACACTATCGCAAGTCAGCGGACCATTGGAGCCTCTCCTATCTTGGGACCTCGTGACATTATTGAAGTCCCCTCCAAAGATCACTTGCCGACTCGTAAAAAGAAAGGGCTTAATCCTCATAAAGA